>NW_016159961.1:48925-73330 GCF_001687245.7 Rhagoletis zephyria | reverse complement strand
CTTCGCAAATTTTACCCCTACCGAAAACAAAGATGTATACACATCAAAATGCGATTCTCTTGTTTATCCATTGAAATTAATTTTCAATAACTCCCTATCCGCAGATGGNGGAATTAGTATCTTGTGCATTGTGGGTGTCATATGTTTGAGTTCCGGTCGCTTAACGAAACATTTTGCATGTGAAAGCAACAACAAAGTTAGCTAGCACGGATAGACGATAGCAAGTTTGGTTGTACCTCATTGAGTTCGTTCGTTTCGCCACTTGCTAACTGATGGCGAATCGATGACGGCTAATAATCAATTGTAGCGCATTTCCTCTTACTATGCATATGCCTAAATGTATGCAACCATTTGGCAAGCGAACACAGGGTGCTTCTAATGAAAATAAAAATTTTATGCTGAAATACGCATGCTCAGCCCTTCGAAATTTTGTGCTGGGATATGCGTTACAGCTTCGCAAATTTTACCCCTACCGAAAACAAAGATGTATACACATCAAAATGCGATTCTCTTGTTTATCCATTGAAATTAATTTTCAATAACTCCCTATCCGCAGATGGATTTGTCGATGATTGGAAAATAGCTTTTATCACCCCTATCTTCAAAAGCGGTAATAAGTATGATGTTCATAATTACAGACCTATTTCCAAACTTTCAACTATTTCGAAACTATTCGAATGCATAGTGAAAGAAAAGATTTCTTTTGCAGTTAAAAGCCTTATTTGTCAGAACCAGCATGGGTTTATGCCTAACCGCTCGACGGTCTCTAATCTCGCTGTCTTTGCAGAAGATTGCATATCTGGCTTCAAAGACGGGTTTGAGGTAGATGCGGTTTATACAGATTTTTCAAAGGCGTTTGACAGGGTTTCACACTCTATCTTAGTCAATAAACTTGCTGCTTTAGGTTTTCACTCCATTTTTTTTAAATTGATTAAATCTTACCTAAGTAATCGTCGCTGTGTTGTCAGTGTCGATAATACATTATCGTATCCCTTTATCGCTTCCTCCGGGGTACCCCAAGGAAGCGTTTTGGGCCCCTTATTTCTCATTTTGTCTATAAATGATATAAGTAGTTGCTTTTACCGTTCTAAATTTCTCCTATATGATGACGATTTAAAAGTTTACTCCATGATAAAGAGTCCGCTTGATTCACAGATACTTCAAGCAGAGCTTAATAATCTTAAATCGTGGCGTGACATCAATCGCTTGTCGTGGAACATTAATAAATGCGATCACGTCACCTACAGTAAACGTACTTATTATTTAAGGTTAGTCCCAGAGATTAAGGACTTGGAAGTAATTTTTGACAGAAAATTTACATTCAGCAATCATACATATTAACTTCATTGTCTCAAAGTCATATGCAATGATCCGTATACACTTAAATTGCTTTTCACTACCCTTGTTAGATCTAGGTTAGAGTACGCCTCATTTATCTGGAGGCCATATCATGCATGTTATGTTAACCGCATTGAAAAAGTTCAAAAGGTGTTTATCAGGTTTGCTCTTCGAACCTTGCATTTTAATGAACCTATACCTTCGTATCGTGCTAGATGTAAGCTCATTAATTTAAAATCGCTGGAAAGTAGGAGATCGATTCTGTCGCTATCTTTTGTATTTGATATTATTTCTGGAGGGGTGGACTGTGCCTCCCTCCTTAAACGTATTCGTTTTAATGCCCCACTTAGAAATTTACGTCATTTTGAGTCCTTTCATATTGGCCCGGTGAAAACTGTTTATGGTATTAAACGCTCCTTTCACAAGAGCTTTATGCGATCTTAATCGCATCGAAAATTGTATTCATATTGATTTTATAGCCTGTAAAAACGACTTTTTGAAATTGTTATCTTCTATTTTGGATTAATTTTGTAAATTTACTTTGCTTTTCTTTTTAATAGTCTGTAAGTATATTTGATTTATTCATTGGCTAAATTAAACAAATAAACAAAATAAATAAGTCGCCAGCCATGTTCACAAATTAAATAAGAATTAATTCAAGGCGAATTTTATATCTATTGAGGCGTGGGACTTGGCATGTAATATATGGTTAGTATAGTATGGAAAGGGCTTAACTAACATCGTAGCTGAAATACAAAAAGCCGTAACAAACTAAAAATCCAAAATTAACTTTTTGATTGATTATGATGCATTTCATCGAATCATAAGTCCCCACATCGTTTTAGGCAATACAAAAATTTAGTTAGTTTCATGACACTCCAAACATTGTGTCCTGCCTTCCCATTACTAGTGAGTCAAATATCTACATCCGAATGCATATTAAACATTTTTACCGTGTGTTGCAGCCTGTGATTTTCTGCATTTCAACAACAATGTGAAATAAGCCCTCTTAAAATGTATTAGCGATATATATGTGGGAAATTTGTCATTCGCCTCAAAAAATATATCAAAACACATTGAGTGCATGGAATAGAACAACAAAACAGAATTGATAGCTTATGGCACCGACAGCAGTGAGTAATTAATTGTGACTGCCTGCAACTAGGAAGCTCAACTAACTAATAAAAAAAACTAATTACAAGGTATTCATTACAGGCGAATCTTTCCAAGGAGTCACCCGAGAACTAAGTAAATCTAAGACCTTTATCGTCCGTGATTCCATATTTCAAATTATTATAAAAAACGGGGTATCTTTTTAACAAAATAATAAGATTTTAAGCTATTTCTGCTGGCAGTCACGACTTTCAAAACAGAATTTTCTTCGAAATTTTCATTCCTAGGAACTAACAATTTATTTGCCATATCCACCTATTCACAACCTCGCTATAATCGCACCTTTGTCAAACCAGTCACAGAAGACAGGATTAAAAATGAAGTACAAAAACTGAAATCGAAAAACGCTGATGACGTAAAAGGGTTCTCCAAATTCTGAAACAATCAAAAGAATTGATGCTCCAAATTGGAACACAACGGTGTTTAAACAACGATCTTGCCATGATGCTAGATTGTGAAGATGAAAGTCAGGAGGATACATCCGAAATTTGCAGCCCCGATGCAAATCCCAAAAAGGAACTGTTGCACCGCAATAAAAAAAGAAACATAACTGAAAGTCCTCTCAACTGGTGCAGCGTCAATCGAAAATAATTTACAATTTTGTCAAGTTTCAAGTTTGTCGCCTCGAGCGAATAGTTATTTAGTGGCGCAGGTTTGATTTACGACCCGTTAGGAATCAGGCAGCAAAATGACTCTTTCTTAAATACAATGTTCCAATTTTTTAATTGAAGTACTAAATAAAAAAAAAAAACATTATTAAAAATTAGTAACTTTTCCATTTTTTATTTACCTAATCACCTAATTTACTCACCAAAATTATTTCTTAAAAATATTTGATATCCGCATTCGCATTCGCATCCGCGGATGTCTAAAATACCACATTCGCAACATCCCTACTCCATGCATGCATGTAAAGAGTACTCCCTAAGGCCTAGGAGTACTGCAAAATTAACCACAATACATATAAAAAATGTGGTCCAATTAGCATTGCGATGTCCTAGGGCAGGATCATATACTCCAGCTCTGCATTACATCAGAGTAGCACAAAACTACTGCAACCACTGTTGCCAACTTGGTGCTTTTCGCACTAAATTTAGTACTTTTTTTTATTCAAAACGGGGAAATTTTTGAGTTTGGTGCTTGGTGCGTTTTCTGGTGCTTTTATTTTTAGTTTGAAGACACCAATTCTGTAAATCTTAAAAAAGGGAGACAAATTTATAGCAATCGTAAGTTTTGTAAGAAACTTTACAAAAATGGAAACAAAATCATGGCACAATGACAATCATAAGAAAAAGAGCATATGTTTAGCAACAAAATATGTGACAGCACTTTCTATCATGCCAGAATTACATTCGGTAATTTGCCTTTGTTTGGACCAGGAATCGACTTTTGGACCTAATAGGAAATTAACAACTCTAACCTTATGTTATTATTTCGTTAATAAAAAGGAAAAATAAATTCTTTTGAAGTATTAGATTCCATTAAACAAACAAATTAAAACAGAAAAATCGAAATCGGATGAGATTTGAAGAGTGGACAGCTTTCTTGACACAAAAATATGTTTCCATCTATGCGCCGTTGGATAATACGCTCAAATAAGACACGTTTCAAAGGGAAATCAAATTTCGTTTTGTTTCAGGTGTTAATCGTTCCTTTAATTCACAAGATCACAAGAGACTGTGGTGTAGATTTAAACTACCACATAGCTCATGAAACTTAATTTCTTGTTTTTGCTTTCGTTTCATTGGAATTGTAGAACAAATTTAGAAAAATTTAACACTTAAACCGTCAGGAAAAAATTTAAAAATTTTGCTTACATTTAAGTGAAACGGCAACGTTGGACACAGCTGCAAATTAGAAAATAAGAACATGAATGTTAACGTCGCGTGCACGAAATTGTTTGAATTATAATATAATAATATTTTGGCACTTACACACATCGTCGATTAAAGTAAAAAACCGCGTATCGTCATTCTGCAAAACCGCGTAACTGACATTGGCTGCCAAAAATTGGATTTGCTCACTCAAGCTCTTGGGTCAATCTTTATCCATTCGTCCTGATATATAATAGCCATAAATGCGATTCCTTTATAAAAAAGAGAACCATTTTGAAATATGAGTGTTTTTACTCTCTATAAAACAATTTATGCAACCTCATATACGCGGTTTTGTACTTTAAACAACGATATGTATGTTAGCGTTTGGCCAACCTTCTCCTCCGATTTGTGGCGTGCGCCTTGATGTGGTCACACAAAGTGCAGGGACCTACAGTTTTACGCCGACTCCGAACGGCGACTGTATTTTTATGAGAAACTTATTTTCATGGCAANATAAAAAAGAGAACCATTTTGAAATATGAGTGTTTTTACTCTCTATAAAACAATTTATGCAACCTCATATACGCGGTTTTGTACTTTAAACAACGATATGTATGTTAGCGTTTGGCCAACCTTCTCCTCCGATTTGTGGCGTGCGCCTTGATGTGGTCACACAAAGTGCAGGGACCTACAGTTTTACGCCGACTCCGAACGGCGACTGTATTTTTATGAGAAACTTATTTTCATGGCAAAAATCCACTCGGAGGTTTGCCATTTCCTGCCGAGGGGCGACCGCTGTTAAGAAAAAACCTTTTTTCTAAATTTGTTTGCGATTGCTTTGACCAGGGACTAAGCCCACACTGAGGGAAAACAAATTTTAGAATTAAAAAAAAACGTGCCAAATTTAAAAAAATACGCATATCAAAGAGCACCAACCCAACTCGTTTTAAACTTGAGTATGTACGTTATAAAATATGTCGTTGCGAAGTGCACAGATGATTTTCGTTATACGAAATTATAATTAACCCTCACGCCGTATAGGGTTGCCAGATTTTTTTGCACGAAATCAGTACTTTAGACTTTTACATGCTATAAAAATCACTACTTTTCAGTACACTTTTATTCAAAGCATAATTATGAATGTAAGTAACAAAAAATACTTTAAAAGGCCAGAATTCTTGTTTTTAACAATATTTTGGTATATAAATAAGATATAAAAAAAAAATAAATAAATAGCCAAAGAATTCATTACATTTCATTTTAAAATTATTTTTAATTTGGAGTTCACTTTCCATAATTTTTATTAGAAGTGGGTTTCTTTCTTTGCTAGTGATGTGCTGAGTCAATACTTTTAAGTAATGATTGATATTCGGTACCGATTTAAAAAGTATCCAATACTCTCGATACTATAAATATTTCGAATAA
Organism: Rhagoletis zephyria; assembly: GCF_001687245.7. Taxonomy (NCBI): domain Eukaryota; kingdom Metazoa; phylum Arthropoda; class Insecta; order Diptera; family Tephritidae; genus Rhagoletis; species Rhagoletis zephyria. Next base: position 67,577 of record NW_016159961.1, on the reverse strand, counting down.
AAGCGCAAATAGGCCAAAAATTTTGACAATAAACGGTTCAGGGGAGACTCGCCTATCAAAACCCGAATGTAGAAGCCAATAGAGCTTTTAATACTGATTTAAATGAAATATGTATATATATATGTCGGTTCGAGGCCATAATGCAGAGAAACTCTTATTTGTTTGAAGCATTTTTTTCCAGCTGAATCGGACGATATCATTTTTGTAGGCCTGGGGGCAGATTCTGTAACCAGTTAGCGACAATTTTCGAATCGGTTTTGTTGACCTATGATATGAAATTTTTTTACGTCAACAAGTCCGATATCGATCCGAAACTTGTCGCTAACTGGTTACAGAATCTCTCCCCTGAAAGGCTTCTTCATCGGTCAAAGTATTTTTCTTGAACCTTGGATCGACTAAGGTTAAAACTGATGAAATAATATTTTTCTGTTGCGATAAGTTCAAGTGATATCATATAAATTAGTAATGAAAGTTTTTTCTAAACTTGAAATGCATATAATGGCGAAGGTTTAATGTAAACAATCAGTATCGGGCACCGAAAAGGAAGTATTGAATGCCGAAAAGGAAGTATTGAATACCGAAATCTTTTTTAAGTATTGGGTACCGATAATTCAGGACATCACTACTCTTTGCAACAGGAAGCAATCTTTATACATACTTAGGATCCCCTCAGGTTGCTTCGTTTGAGTGTAGTATTGAAAAAACAAAATTACATATTATTTCAAACTGTGGAAACATAACACTATTTTAATACTTCATCCATATTTCCTCATGGCTTAAATTACTTTTTTCAACATTGCAAAAATTTTGATAGCTCAGTTATGCATACTTGGCGTTGCATGAAGTTGCCACATAAGGAATCTGTTACCCAACGTATAGCACTACACATGTAGAAGTCTGTTGGGTCTTGATTTTTACGTAAAAATAGTATAGTATGCACAACTGGGCTATAAGAATGCCTAAAAGGAGTATCTAACTCTATGTCTTGTATGTAAAACTCTTTTACAATGTCAGTCTGTTGGGTTTTGATTTTTACGTAAAAATAGTATAGCAGTGCAAAGTATGCACAACTGGGCTATAAGAATGCCCTAAAAGGAGTATCTAACTCTATGTCTTGTATGCAAAACTCTTTTACAATGTCAGTAAATTGAGAAAAAATAATTGTAATTCGTAGGCAAAAGCCATTCAAATTTTCAAATTTGGTATTAAAATGATAACTACCAACACTCGTCAGCCTTGTTTTGAAATAAATTATAGTCCTTCAAATTATCGCAATTAGTACGTAATGCCTCGGCGATATGCTCATAAAACAATTGCTCTTTTTGTTGTATTAATTTCTTGTGCATATCAAACATTATCTGAAACATGTTAACTATATTTAAATTATTTTCTTCTTAATTTTTTTATAGTACAGTTTATCGAAGTTCCAACGTTGTGTAAAAACCTTAAAAAATTCTAAAGTATCTTGTTTGTGTAAAATAAAGTTACACAAACAAAATACATACATGGGGAAAAATTACCGAACACCGAGTTACCGAGTACCAAGTATGGTGTGAAGAACCCTATTACAAATCTGTATGCTCAGAATTGAAAATTCAGTAAAAATCAGTACAAATTTTGAAAAATCAAGACATTAGCGTACTGATTGAAGAAATTAAAAAAATCAGTACGAGAGTTCAAAAACCAGTACTGTACTGATGAAATCGGTATGTCTGGCAACCGTAACGCCGTGTGTGCAAAAAATGCCACTATTCGTGTTTTGGGGCACTCAGTGCCCCAGTCCATTTTTCATATAAATTGTTAGGCAGAATTACGTATTTGAATTTGTTTTACACTTTTTTACTGTTAGTTCATTAGTTTAAAGATTCCCACAAAGAAGTTATCATTTTTGTTATTTTATACGTAAAATATGCAATGGAAAATATGAAAGGAGTTAAGATATATAGAGAACGAATGGTTTCATGGTAAATTTTATTGCCGGCATCGCTTACGTGACGGCTGACCAAAAAAGTGGTTGGTTGTTCGTCATCATTCTCGCCGTCATCATGTTTATTATATTCGACATAACTTACGTAGCACTTCTCGCACACTCTGACATAATGCTTTGTACAAGGTGGAATGTCACAAAGGTCGCAAACTGAATGGGTTTTGTGTCACCCTTTGAGCCTTGCCGGCTAGCTTTAAGAAATTCACATCTCTGGCGCACTGTGTTATTTCGCGTTTCCGGTAGCACGGAGAGGGTTACAGCTTCAAATCCAATGGCGCTTATTGCCGATTTAACAGACTTTCGGAGAGATCCTTTTTCTAATCTGTTTTCAATATGGGAAGTTGCCAGTTCAACAGCCAACGATTTCAAAAATTCTTTGTGTTTCAGACAAGGACTATTGAGTTGGATCATTCTGTAAGCTGCTAAAGCTGAAGCATCGACCATATTATAGAACAGGGTCATTGGCCACCGCTTATTCTTCCGTTTGCATGTATATATCCGTATCATTTGGTCAAATATATCAACTCCACCCTTTTTGGAATTGTAGTCCTCTATAATTTTCGGCTTTTTCGTGGTGTCGTTTATTTCGTCTTTGGCATGAGAAGTCGATAAAAGCATGACGTTTTTCTTTTTGTCAGTAACATAACTAACTAACTAAACTAAACTACTAAACTAACTAAATCAAAAGCAAAATTTTTCGCACGTTCTTGACGTGTGTCAAGTTAGCACTACACTTTTCGAAATTGGAAAAGTTAACTACGGCATTAATTGTAGTGTTTTTGTTGTAAATTTGATGTGGAAAGAAAAAATTTGTAGCTTTCGTTTTTCTGGAAAAAATTGAGTTGACCCTTTTTCGAACAAAATTTAGTATGTAGTGCTAACTTAACACCATGCATCATTGACGACAGAATTGATGTATTGAAAAGGTTACAAAGGAATTAATTGTAGCTTTTTTGTTGTAAATTTGTTGTAGAAAGAAAAAATTTGTAGCTCTCGTTTTTTAAGAAAAAATGGTATGTAGTGCTAACTTGACACCATACACCTAGTCGATAGAATTGAGATATTGAAAATGTTATAACGGCATTAATTGTAGCTTTTAGCTTTAAAATTTGTTGTGGAAAGAAAAAATTTGTAGCTCTCGTTTTTTAAGAAAAAATGGTATGTAGTGCTAACTTGACACCATACACCTAGTCGATAGAATTGAGATATTGAAAATGTTATAACGGCATTAATTGTAGCTTTTAGCTTTAAAATTTGTTGTGGAAAGAAAAAATTTGTAGCTCTCGTTTTTTAAGAAAAAATGGTATGTAGTGCTAACTTGACACCATACACCTAGTCGATAGAATTGAGATATTGAAAATGTTATAACGGCATTAATTGTAGCTTTTAGCTTTAAAATTTGTTGTGGAAAGAAAAAATTTGTAGCTCTCGTTTTTTAAGAAAAAATGGTATGTAGTGCTAACTTGACACCATACACCTAGTCGATAGAATTGAGATATTGAAAATGTTATAACGGCATTAATTGTAGCTTTTAGCTTTAAAATTTGTTGTGGAAAGAAAAAATTTGTAGCTCTCGTTTTTTAAGAAAAAATGGTATGTAGTGCTAACTTGACACCATACACCTAGTCGATAGAATTGAGATATTGAAAATGTTATAACGGCATTAATTGTAGCTTTTAGCTTTAAAATTTGTTGTGGAAAGAAAAAATTTGTAGCTCTCGTTTTTTAAGAAAAAATGGTATGTAGTGCTAACTTGACACCATACACCTAGTCGATAGAATTGAGATATCCAATATGTTACTATGCCATTAATTGTAGCCTTTAACTTTAAAATTTGTTGTGAAAAGAAAAAATTTGTAGCTTTCGTTTTTCTGGAAAAAATTGAGTTGACCCTTTTTCGAACAAAATTTAGTATGTAGTGCTAAATTGACACCATACATCATTGACAACAGAACTGATGTATTGAAAAGGTTACAACGGAATTAAATGTAGCTTTTTTGTTGTAAATTTGTTGTATTTTAAGAACAAATGGTATTGTTGAGGACATGGACGACTAAGGCGTTTTCATAATTTGTTTTACCACACAGATATACATATATGCGTACATGTTTCGCATTCTTATATTTTGAATTCATACTGAATAGCACACCCATCCAAAATTTGAATTTTTCCCTAATGTACCTACACGTAAAATGTTGAATTATATAAAAATGTATACATTGGTTTTCGAACATATTTATGTATGTTCCTAGAGTTTAAAACGAACACATGTACACACACATATTAAAAGTTGCAAAAACCTAACGTTTTAAAAACGCGAAGGGCTCGAGCACTCGCAATCGAACTCTTGACCAGCATAGACTGCATCACCTTTTTACTACAGTCCACTTTTAGCTTGAAGTCTAATAAAGAATTGAATTTTTTATATATATTTAAAGAAAAATCTCGACCTCTTTTATTTAAAACTAAGAACGATAGATGTCCCTCTGCATCGTATTTTTAAAAGGCATTAAACACACCCTTGATTAAGTTGCCAAGAGCGCAACATATGGTCCTTACGCGCCATCACAAAAGAATTGGCAGCACCTAAGGTGCTTAAAACTCACAAAACAAATCTTGGAAGTCAGCTTTTTCAATTTCCGGAAAAAGAAAAAAAGAGTTTCGATTGCGAGCGGCGCGCGGTACGCGAAACAAAAAAAAAACGCAAAGTGAACAAAATCTAAATAAGCAAAGTGCAAATTAAAGAACTACACATTTAAAGACAGAAAACAAATTAGACACCGAAAGAAAAAAAAACAAACAGTGCCCGCTGTGTGGTGTGAAAAACAAAACGCACATAAAAAACAAAAGTGTGCACACAAAAACTAACAAAAAGAAAGTGAAAATTCATATAAACAAAAACAAGAGAATTTATAGATACAAAACTATTAACATAAAAAAGCGCATTAAAAGAAAAATGTGTGCTGTTCAAGGGCGTTCGCAGGCACCATTGCATTTGGATAACCAGCCACCGCAGCAGAATCGCAGTACCACCGGCAATCAAGGTAACGGGTGATTTTTTTGAGGTTAGGATTTTCATGCATTAGTATTTGACAGATTACGTGGGANGTTACATAATTGGTGCAACGGTAGTAGTCACCGCAGCAACAGCAAGCCTAGCAGCGATTAAAGCGGGTTTAGCAACAACAACTGCAAGCAAAGGAACAGCAACGGCAAGCAACATTCGGTACAGTAGAGTACAAGCAGGATCAAAAAGTTTGTACAAAGAAGTCGAAATGCCAAAGTGAGTGTCTCAAATTATACATACATACATTTCATAAAAAGTTTAGCGGATTTTCGTAAAACACGGTAAACGGAATTGCTCTATTTTTTCATTTACCGGTGCATATAAAATCTCCCATACCACATACTTACCGTACACTCCGTCGGTACATAATTTCATATAAATACATATGTAGATCTTGCTCAGCTCTATCTAAAACTCAAAAAATAAAATCCGCTAACCTAAGTGCATATCACATATATACGCAAATATATACTCCCCCACGTATATACTAAATAAGTTTATCCACATCTTGGAGGTATATGTAACTGCCATACCTAAACAAAAGCGTTGGGCGGAACGGTTTCTGACGCCTAGCGTTAGCGCCGAAGTGCCATACCTAAACAAAAGCGTCAACGCTACGTCAAATGCAGAAATAACACCAACAATAAGCATATGTTTGTTTGTGTGTAACACAAAAATGACAGTTTCGCCGTTTTCTGCAGCCAACTTTAATACCTAACGCCCTGTCAAAATCGGAATTTCCAACCGCTCAGCGTTGACGCCGCGTTGTTTCGGTATGCTTTATACAAATTGTATGGGCATGAGAATTTTTTGACAGCCAGACAACGCTGACGCTTTTGTTTAGGTATGGCAGTATAGTGTTCGAATTGAACGACCCAAATTTCCGACTGGGCATTCGCAAACAAAAATTCCCGTTTCTCATCGCCAACTCAAATCAAACAAGACTCCATCGGTCAGGTCGTTTGCCTATTTTGTACATATGTACTAATACCCCAGTGCCAATTATATATTACACTTTGCAGATGAATATGCGCATACATTCTTACGCTTTAGTGTAACAGGCTTCCATATATTTTGGTAAACTCTACTTTCACACTGTATGTACATACCAACTTTTAGGTAGCAAACTCACCTTGTAAGAACCCATACATTTACACAATAGGCAAATAAGGTTTTTTTTATATTTTCACTTTGCTCCCGCGTTCCCATATATACCTATATATACGGTGACCATCCGTTCTGTTTTTTGCAGGACCGTACTGTTTTTCAAAGGTCGGTCCTGCGTAGTTTTTCAAACCTGGAAAACCTGAAAATGTACTGCTTTTTTCCAAGTGTCCTGCATTTGTTCCGCATTTTATTCGTTATTTTAAAATTATCGGACAACCGATGGATTTTTTCAAAAAAGTGTTTTTTGGTACTTTTCGTAGCTTTTCTTCAATATCTCATGAAAAAATCTCCCAATCAACGTAAGCAACTTACAGCTCGAAGGGTATTGATGTGCCTCTTACCAAAATATATAACTTGTGGCGACTTCAATGAAAATTATTAGTGCTACAGGCGACCATTTGCATTTTGTCGTCAAAGTCGTAAAAAGTGACATTTTCAATCAAATACGCAGTTTGATTTGATTATTTTTTTTTCATTATTTCAAAAATTCGATAAAGAAGATATATCATTACAGTAAATTTTGAGCCAAAGTTAATGAAAATGGGATTAGAAATGTAGATGATATGTAGCGCAATCTGCACAAATTATATATTTTTGTAAAGGGCACTTTGTAACTCGTTGTTTACGTCGATTCATGACGTCGATTTTTAACAAATAACTGCGAAAAGTACAAAAAACAAAAAAAAAGTTTTGTTTTCGGTTTGAATGACTCAAAATTTGCCCATAAAATAATCTTTTAAAGATTTTCACTTTTCGTGTAAGCTATTGTAATTAAAATATGTTTTACTATACTTTTATAAATATTCATGTAAAAAAAGATTAATATCGATGAAGAAAACGTGATTCATTTTTAAAGTTTAAAATGTATTAAGAATTTAGAATCATAAATACTCTTTTGATATTTTTATTCAACGTTTTTTTTTTGTTTTTTCTGTTGATATTTATAATAAAGAATCGCCCCTGATGATGCTGAGGTAGTTAGCGAAACGTTGGGCAAAGAAGTGGAGAAAAAGTGTTTTTCTTGCACATGGAGAAGTAGATCGACCAGCCTACAACAATACCAATATATGTAGGCATATTTTTGAAAAATTGTCCTTCATTTTGAATCCATATTTATAGTCACCGTACCTATATACGCCCTTACATATTTGCACTAATTTCAGTGTATGTACCCGCGCATACACCACAACATATTCAATTGCTTTTGCGCAAAAAACAAGTACGCTCAATAATATACATATGCTATTGTGCTCAGACGCGCTGAGGCAATAAAGTGACTCAAGAAAATTTTCGGATCAGTGCGATCGAAATTCGATTTCGATAATATAACCCAATAAACTCAAATTTTTACGTCAAAATAAATATTTTAATGAGCATTACAGGACTTTAATATATAAAAGAACCAAAAAACCTGAATTTTCTTTTGCGCAAAATACGCACTTGTACACATACGTGGATACATACGTGAACTGTATTGGGCTCAGATGCGCTGAGACAATACAGTGACTCTTGAAATTTTACATACAAGCACTCAATTTAGTAAAATTTGCACAAATAAAGTGCAAGAGCTCAATACAAAAATTAAATATTGTAAATAAATTTTGCAGAATAGTCCCCAAATATTTGAAAAGTGAAATTATGCCGTGGTTAATTAAATTCCCAAATAGGCTCATTCACGTAGAAAGTTTCTTTCACCTCAAATAAAATACGTTGAACAAAACAAATAGTTCGAAAAAGTAAATTTGTTTTCGTAAAATAAGCTCACAGTCTCTAAATATCTTAAACACTATAATAAATTAAATTAAAATGACCGAGGAAAAACAAGAAACCGCTTCCCTCCAGCTCCCTCAACAGGCACCAAAAAAAAAACACGGTCAAAGTCCCAAACTGACGACGAGGAATTTACCAAAGCTCAAAAAAAATTCCTCTTCGAAATTTCTTAGCTTGAAAAATATTGCGCGAAGTGGTGGAAGATTTGCGAAACAGATCATTCGGAAGCCAGTCTCAAGCTTTACTTGGAGGAACTCAACAAACACTTGTCATGGGTGGAGAACTCGTACGAAGCGGTATACATGAGCAGCTCGGACGAGAGATCCAGTAAGGTATGCGAGGTGAAATACGACACCGCTGTAGACACGTGCATCAGTACCAGGACGCGCATCAACGAGTTACTTAGTCATCACCAACCCGAAATGATGGCTGCCAGTAACATCAGCATTCCAGCGCCACCCGAACTCCAAAACTATTTAAAAGTACCTGCGTGTGACACGGAAACATTTTACGGTGGATATGAAGACTGGCCGTCCTTTAGGGATATGTTCACAGCAGTGTACATAAATCACCCCAAACTCTCTCAAGCCCAGAAGCTTTATCATTTAAGGCAAAAAACGCAAGGGAAAGCTGGGCTCATAATTAAAAATTATGCACTTAACGACCACAACTTTGAGCTGGTGTGGGACGCTTTAAAGTCTCGATACGAGAATCGCAGAATTCTCGTCGACAACCAGCTAAAAACCCTTTTTAATATTCAACCCATTCATAGTGAAAATGGGGCAAAATTCAGGCAATACAGACCACTATTAACAATTGCCTCTCAACCCTCAATGCCAATGGTGTGTCCACAAAAGACTGGGACCCCATGCTAATATACCTCTGCTCCTCAAAACTCCCAGACGAAACTCTCGCCTTGTGGGAACAATCACTCAACTCAAAAAAGGAGTTGCCTCTCTGGTCCGAAATGGACCAATTCCTGACAACACGGTACGAAGTTGTAGAACGACTTAGTACGTATAGGCCAAATAAGCCCAAAGGCTTTAACCAAAATTACCCTCCTAGCTCATCCACCCCTAATAAGAATAATTCTTTCAGCTATAAAAGCAGAACCCACTCATTAAACGCTGAGATAAAAAAGCAGGCATCTTGCAAATTATGCAACTCCAACCATTCTATGATGAACTGCGTCAAATTTAAGGAGCTCTCAGTGCAGGATCGCAACAAATTCATAAAAGATAATCACTATTGTAGGAACTGTTTAGCCTTCTCCCATTCAGAAACTGAATGCCATAGCAATTTTACCTGTGTGTACTGCCAAAAACGGCATCACTCTCTTCTCCATTACCCCGCTAAATCACAAACAGCAAATACAGGCACAAGGCCAAAAACGAATCAGGCGCGACTTCCACCCCCAGCGAATAGCGACCCAAACAAAGGATCAACCTCAAAAGATGCTCAACAAAACCAAACTCTCTCGTCCTCTCAACAAAACCAAACCCTCTCACACTTCGCGAGCAGTAGAGAAAAAACTCTACTTCCTACCGCAAAGGTCTCAATCCTGCGTAATGGAGAAATATTCACAATTCGAGCTCTTATAGATCAAGAATCTCAGAAAACCTTCAAATCATCTCGCATACAAAAACTGCTTGGTCTCCCAACAAAAACCACTAACTACGAAATTTTGGGAATGGGCGGACGCGTAGTACAAAATGCGAACAAAATTTGCTTCATTACCATTTGCTCGGCGGATTTAACAATAAAAATCGCAACACACGCGATAATACTCCCGCAACTCACTAATTTTTGCCATCGTTCAAAGTTACATACATGGAACTGCAAGAATACTCATCTCTCCCTCTAGCAGACCCTAACTGCTTTACTCCAGCTCGAATAGACATGGTATTAGGAAGTGATGTCATCCCCCCAAGTGCTACACCCAGGCCTAAAAACCAATGTCGGTGGAAGTTTAATAGCGCAAAATTCAATATTTGGGTGGATTTTGAGCGGCCCGGTAACAGAGCACGTCTCTTCATTCACAACCCAGGTAATCGAAAACTCGACAGACACTCTCAACGATCAACTCAAGAAGTTCTGGGAACAGGAGGAAGTATCATCAACTCCGACTCTCACAGAAGACGATGTATTTTGCGAAGAACTCTACCAAAGGTCCACAGTTCGCAGAGATGACGGTCGTTACGTAGTAAAACTCCCTTTCAAAACTACCTTCCCAGACACGATTGCACTTGGACACTCCAGACCTGCAGCTCAACATCAGTATCTCAGTATCGAGCGGAGCATCGAAAGAAAACCTGAACTGCAACAGACGTACTCCAAAGTCTTGGAAGAGTATCTGACATTAAATCACATGGAACCCACATCGTCGCAAGAGATTATACATGATGGAAAGTATTTTTCCTTTTATTTACCCCATCACGCAGTTCTAAAGCCAGATAGCATTACTACAAAAGTGCGAGTGGTTTTCAACGCGTCCAAACTATCTCACTCTGGCATTTCGTTAAACGATATCCTTCACACGGGCCCCATACTCCAAAATGATTTAATGCTCGTTATCCTCAAATGGCGCCTGTACAAATACGTTTTCAATGGTGACATTGAGAAAATGTACCGCCAGATTTATGTGCATCCCGAGGACCAAGATTTCCAAAGGATCATATTCCGTAGAACCCCTCAAAGTTCGGTCGAAGACTTCAAATTAAAAACGGTGACATTTGGTGTTAATTGCGCACCGTACTTGGCCATAAGAACCCTGCACCAACTTGCCCAAGACTCAAAGGAAAAATACCCGAAAGCCTCTGAAATACTGCTAAACGAAATTTACGTAGACGATATACTTTCAGGAGGGCATGATCTCGAGACAGCACTCACATCAATGAATCAAGTGATTGCAGCACTAAAGTCAGCTGGTTTCCCATTAAAGAAAATGACGGCAAACCACAAAGAAATTCTCCAAACTATAGCCCCATCCGATCTCTTAGACGCAGACTTCCTCCAATTCCAAGATTCCAGTTCCACAAAAACTCTCGGAATAAAATGGAATGCCCTAAGCGACGAATTCTCTTACTCGATCCCCCTTTCAGACTCCAAAACAGCCACTAAAAGACAGATTTTGTCTTCCGTTGCGAAACTTTTCGACCCGGCAGGGTGGCTAACGCCAATGATGATACAGGCAAAGATGTTACTCCAACAACTGTGGATGGAAGGCACAGGATGGGACGAAATCGTCAAACCCGGCGCGCTTCGCAAGTGGAACTCTTTTCAAGAAAACTTAGCAGCCATCCAACATATAAGAATACCACGATGGGTACAGTTTTCTCCGGACAAGGGTATTGAACTTCACGGATTATCAGATGCTTCCGAAAAAGCCTTCTGCGCATTCGTTTATCTGCGAGTTCAACACAGCGAAAGCTCTATATCCGCCCACTTACTCGTAGCGAAAAGCAAGGTCCCACCTCTTCAAACTGTAAGTCTCCCTCGCTTGGAGCTCTGTGGGGCGGTCTTGCTCTCTAAACTAGTTAGGCAGATTCGATCCCAACTCAATTTGCCAGTACACGAGCTCACCCTCTGGTCCGATTCCTCTATAGTATTGGCCTGGCTAGAAAAGCCCCCATGGACATGGAAGACGTATGTAGCGAATCGAACCTCACACATACTACAGAACGTCAGTAATGCTACCTGGAGACACGTATCCAGTTCAGATAACCCGGCAGATCCCGGCACAAGAGGATGCAAGCCGCAAGATCTGGCAGAATGTTCATTATGGTGGAATGGGCCCCAATGGCTCACAAAGCCCTCAGCGCGCTGGCCAAAGAGCGCGCCTCCAACTCTATCTCCCCCCGAACAAAAATCGGTGGAAGCGTACCACACGATAGAGAACGAAGACCTTCTCACTCGATTCTCGTCATTCTCTCGCGCACTTAGGGTAATGGCTTACGTATATCGTTTTCTACACAACGCGCGAAAGGAGTCAGTGCCCACCACCCACACACTTACCCAAGAAGAAATCAGATGCGTAAAAACGCGACTCATCATATGCGCCCAACGTAATCATTATGGAGAAGCGGTCGCACAGCTCGAAGCCTCTAAGCCCGTTAATAAAAAAAGCTCACTGCTATCTTTGAACCCCATGCTGGATAAAGCTGGCGTAGTGCGCGTAATCGGTCGCCTTAAGTACGCTGCACTCAGCTTTAACGAAAGGCACCCTATTATAATACCAGACAGTTCCACCTTCTTCTCCCTCTTTCAAGACTTCCTCCACGTAACTCTACTCCACGCGGGAAAACAGCTCATGATACGCATGGTTCAACAGGAGTATTACGTGCCCCGCCTGAAACAGAAAATAAAGAAGTGTATATTTCACTGCAAGGTATGTACCATATTCAAACAAAAAATGCGAGCGCAAATAATGGCGGCACTGCCTCCAGAACGAGCGACATACTCGCTTCCTTTCCACACCACCGGAATAGATTTCGCTGGGCCGTTCTTAGTTAAAACTTCCTTACTGCGACGAGCCTCACACACTAAAGCATACGTATGTGTGTTTGTGCGCTTCTCCACAAAGGCCATCCATCTTGAACTCTGCTCAGACCTGACAACTGAAGCTTTCAAAGCCTGCTTTGCCAGATTCGTGGGCCGACGTGGTCTTCCTCACAAAATCATGTCGGACAACGGGAAAACTTTCGTAGGCGCCCAGAGGTCAATCCACAGAGAACTCTCCACATTTCTCAAGGAAGCTGCCTCAGACATCGCTGAAAAATACGCCGTTCATGGTCTCTCCTGGAAATTTATACCGCCATATGCTCCTCATATGGGAGGTCTGTGGGAAGCTGCGGTTAAAAGCTTTAAGACACACTTTACCAAAGTCGCGGGACTCATAAATTTACGTTCGAGGAATTTACCACACTCCTCATACGAATTGAAGCGGTACTCAATTCCCGGCCGCTTTCTCCCTTGTCTCAGGATCCCAGCGATTTACAGCCTCTAACTCCCGGACACTTTTTAAGAGGAGCACCACTCGTTTCTCTGCCAGAACCCAAGGCAGAAAACCTGTCTCTCATAAACAAATGGCAGAAGCTCAAGGTACTTCACCATCAATTCTGCATCCGGTGGAAAAATGAGTATTTACAAGATCTACACAAGAGGCACAAATGGAAAGGCAAAGAGCGCAATATCGCAGAAGGAGATCTAGTCGTCATCAGAGACGATAACCTACCACCAAATGAGTGGCGCCTAGGACGTATTGTCAAACTCTATCCCAGTCCTGACCAAAACGTTCGCGTGGCAGATATACACACACAAACAGGAGTTGTAACACGCAACATTGCAAGATTATGCTTGCTACCACCTCCACCTAGCACAATGGATGCTTGATGCATCATCCCCATTCCTAATTTTCTTTCTTCATACCCTAATATGCATACCCCTCCGCACGACGTACAGTCATGTGCAGGTGGTACCACGCTCATTGGTTAAACACTACACCAAACTTTCACTCTCATCTTTCCGCCTTTACAGGAAAAAAACTAATGTTAATTTTCGAATTTCCTCTTTACCATAGGACGAACGAAGCATCAATGGAGCTCAGCAAGTGCCACCTATGTTGCCGCCCACACTCGTTGCGCTTTTGCCGCGCATTCCTCGCGATGACACCAGACGAGAGGCATGAATCAGCCCAGGTCCACAAATACTGTGTCAACTGCCTGGCCACCTCACATGTAACTGGCGCTTGCGATTCTCCGGCTAGTTGTCACCGCTGCGGCAGGGCGCACCATACATTGCTGCACCGAACGACCTCGAGCTCGCCAGGGCATAGACGCAGAAACGTGATCCGAAACGGCCAATCGTCCAGCCGCCGCACAATCCAAAAACAAGCAGGAAACCTCCAGAGCCGCTCCGCTATCAAACGTCGCCAGGTCCGCAAGCTGCTGAACAAGGCACAGATCATAATCGAGCAGCTGATGGAGCTGCTGCCAGCACTAGCACTGCAGGGCGGGCGCGATGTTGAGGACATGGACGACTAAGGCGTTTTCATAATTTGTTTTATCACACAGATATACATATATGCGTCCATGTTTCGCATTCTTATATTTTGAATTCATACTGAATAGCACACCCATCCAAAATTTGAATTTTTCCCTAATGTACCTACACGTAAAATGTTGAATTATATAAAAATGTATACATTGGTTTTCGAACATATCTATGTATGTTCCTAGAGTTTAAAACGAACACATGTACACACACATATTAAAAGTTGCAAAAACCTAACGTTTTAAAAACGCGAAGGGCTCGAGCACTCGCAATCGAACTCTTGACCAGCATAGACTGCATCACCTTTTTACTACAGTCCACTTTTAGCTTGAAGTCTAATAAAGAATTGAATTTTTTATATATATTTAAAGAAAAATCTCGACCTCTTTTATTTAAAACTAAGAACGATAGATGTCCCTCTGCATCGTGTTTTTAAAAGGCATTAAACACACCCCTGATTAAGTTGCCAAGAGCGCAACAGGTATGTAGTGCTAACTTGACACCATACACCTAGTCGATAGAATTGAGATATTAAAAATGTTATAACGGACTTAATTGTAGCTTTTTTGTTGTAAATTTGTTGTGGAAAGAAAAAATTTTTAGCTCTCGTTTTTTTGGGAAAAAATTGTATGTAGTGCTAACTAGACACCATACACCTAGTCGATAGAATTGAGATATTAAAAATGTTATAACGGACTTAATTGTAGCTTTTTTGTTGTAAATTTGTTGTGGAAAGAAAAAATTTTTAGCTCTCGTTTTTTTGGGAAAAAATTGTATGTAGTGCTAACTTGAGACCATACACCCAGTCGATAGAATTGAGATATCCAATATGTTACTATGCCACTTGTAGCTTTTAACTTTAAAATTTGTTGTGAAAAGAAAAAAAGGCCTGAGTACTAGGTACTCATGAAATTCGATGTGTATACATATGCGAACGGCAAAACATAAAAGTACGTTTACATATAAATATAATCTCAATCAAAGCTCGTTAGCTGTCAAATTGGTTGTGCTTGTTATTCACACAACTCGAGGAAAAGTTAAACTTCTTCTCTGTGCCACCGTGGTCACTTTTTTTTTGCAACACATATTAGGCCATTTAAATATATTTTAACTGAATATTTTATTAAAAATACCTTTACAAACCTATTTTCCTTACTAGCATCAATTTTTGTTTACTTTAACATTTGACATTCCTCCTCTTCTTCGCAAGTATAATCGATAAAACTGGGTTGGACACCAAAAAGTTATCGGTTTAATCTGAGATATTTTTAATTATAATTTTGCATGGCTAATCTCTTTTTCTAATAACAGATTAGGGAGTCAAGCTCGAAAATTAGGATAATATTTTTATATATAAAGGCGATTCAGTTACACACATACAAATGTGGGTTAGGTTAGAAATTAAACATTAATTTCACTTAATTTTATTCATTTTGCTAATTTAATTTTTTTACTCATTTTCATTTTTAATTCTTTTAATACATGACTATATCGGTATGATTGATAAAATATAATTGTATATACTTGTGACTAAAGGGCGTTAAAATATCTTGGAAACACCGCATATAGGTAGATTTTCAAGTTTTATGCGGCAAAAAATATTTTATTGCCTCTATCTACTCAAAATTGTTTATCAAATGTAAAATTGAAATAATTTGTATTACAGATAGGTTATATTAATAAAATATATATATTAGCCAATAATTTACTATTTAAATATATTGACTACCTTTATTTATAAAATGTGTGTACACTATCATTGGTTAATTAGTTTTCGCTTTCAGAATCTTCGCTGGCCTCAAACTATTCCTTTGTCACATCTTTGACAACGGATTTAGAGGGTAACAGCAGCTTTATTGTGTCTGGGGAAAACGATTTGATATTTTTTCTTTTTTTGGTCATGAACCGAAATACTGCTTAAAAACGAGTCCGAGCTCATCAACAGCCGGTTATATATGTCACGGTTACATACTTCACGAGAAAACTTCCGGGAATAATTTTCTCGGTAGTGTTTGTTGTGGGCCTCTTGAGCCTCCCCGATAATTGTCCTATTGTTAATAAGGAATTAGTATCTTGTGCATTGTGGGTGTCATAGGATGCCATGCCGTCGTCGATTCGCCACTTCTCGCTCGCTATGTTTGAGTTTTGAGCTTAACGAAACATTTTGCAAACAACAACAAAGTTAGCTAGCACGGATAGACGATAGCAAGTTCGGTTGTACCTCATTGAGTTCGTTCGTTTCGCCACATGCTAACTGATGGCGAATCGATGACGGCTAATAATCAATTGTAGCGCATTTCCTCTTACTATGCATATGCCTAAATGTATGCAACCATTTGGCAAGCGAACACAGGGTGCTTCTAATGAAAATAAAAATTTTATGCTGAAATACACATGCTCAGCCCTTCGAAATTTTGTGCTGGGATATGCGTTACAGCTTCGCACATTTTACGCCTACCGAAAACAAAGATGTATACACATCTTCTCTACCTTCCTTGCCTTTAGCTATATTAACGAAAAAACTTAATCATGCCTGATTGTGATAGATCGCGTTGCTAAACTAATATGCAATACAAAAAAAACCAAAAGAATAGTAGAACAAGAGAAAAGAAGAGCATCGAAGAGAGAGTCTGTCCGGGTCAGGTGGAGTCATCCCACCTTCTCTACGCGCGCTCCACGAAGCCATGGGCGCTGCTGCGTCTCCTTCGTTTTAGCAGCGCCCCCTTTACCTGACAGATGTCCGTATGTAAATCCGTCCGTCACTGTCCACTCCGTATCGTCATACTGTCCCCCTCTACTTCCCCTCAGTTGAGCAAGCACAACACCCACACCAAAATGATATAAAAACTAGCACTCCATATTGCTGCTATACCCTTCACCTATCGAGAAATACAAATCGTAACTTCATAATAAATATTATCTTACTCTCTTTATTCCGCTCGCTTATACCTACAATAACATTGGTAATTCAGAACTACTTAAAACTAGTATGAACTCCAAAATTCTTAACAGACAAAAGGACCTATGTTACTAATTCAACTAAACGACCTGAAGGTTGGATATGTATCTATATTCTCACAAAAAAAAGGCGTGAGTACTAGGTACTCATGAAATTTGATGTGTAAACATATGCGAACGGCAAAGCATAAAAGTACGTTTACATATAAATATAATCTCAATCAAAGCTCGTTAGCTGTCAAATTGGTTGTGCTTGTTATTCACACAACTCGAGGAAAAGTTTAACTTCCTCTCTGTGCCACCGTGGTCACTTTTTTCTGCAACACATATTATGCCATTTAAATATATTTTAACTGAATATTTTATTAAAAATACCTTTACAAACCTATTTTCCTTACTAGCGTCAATATTTGTTTACTTTACGTTAGGTTATAAATTAAACATTAATTTAATTGATGACTGATTTAATTTTTTTTTATTCATTTTCATTTTTAATTCTTTTAATACATGAAAATATCGGTATGATTGATAAAATATACTTGTATATACTTGTTACTCAAGGGCGTTAAAATATCTTGGAAACACCGCATCAGTTATTGTTTTTCAGCTTATAGTTTGAGCATTTATATTTGTATATATTCCTAATTTTAGTTTTTTGATGCGTATACATCTCTGGTTTCGGTAGGGGTAAAATTTGCGAAGCTGCAACGCATCTCCCAGCATAAAATTTTGAAGGGCTTAGCATGTGTATTTCAGCATACAATTTTTATTTTCATTAGAAGCACCCGGTGTTTGTTTGCCAAATAATTGCATACATTTAGGCATATGCATAGCAAGAGGAAATGCGCTAAAATTGATTACTATTTCCGGTTATTTAAACTCCGCACGTGCATACGGCTTGGTACCTATGTATGTACATAAATATGTATGGACTCATTTGTTGCAACTGGGCATGAATCACGTAACTTTGAACCGATAGTCGTTCAAACGATACTGACAAAACGTTGCACAGTGGTTCGGATAGCAGATCTAGCTGGACGAAAGTCAAAATTTGTTTCTTTTTAAAATACTTAATGGTACTTGGAATACATTCCTGACAATACATTCAAATAGAAATTGCATTTATTAAAGCATTAACATATGCAAACAAACAAAAAAAGGCAAGTAAACGCCGCCTATTTGAGAACTCTATTTTGAAAGCTGAAATTTATCTTAAAAGATTGCTAATTGCACTCACAGATATTTCCATAATTGCAAATTGACTTTATAAACAAAAAATTACACTTATTCCGCTATAGATTCAGAGGTCATATCGCAATTTATGACCACATTGGTATAAGCAAATTTATTCTGAAAAATCGTCGTTTTGATTAATTAAAAAAAAAGGCGTGAGTACTAGGTACTCATGAAATTTGATGTGTATACATATGCGAACGGCAAAGCATAAAAGTACATATAAATATAATCTCAATCAAAGCTCGTTAGCTGTCAAATTGGTTGTGCTTGTTATTTACACAACTCGAGGAAAAGTTAAACTTCTTCTCTGTGCCACCGTGGTCACTTTTTTTTGCAACACATATTAGGCCATTTAAATATATTTTAACTGAATATTTTATTAAAAATACCTTTACAAACCTATTTTCCTTACTAGC
>NW_016159961.1:24223-43292 GCF_001687245.7 Rhagoletis zephyria | reverse complement strand
GCTAAAGTCTGATCACTAGTGAGTTCGTGTTGCACCGCTTCAAAGGACAAGTCACCATCGGCAGGTATAAGTTCTGCTACTCCAATACTATTCACGTTCATACTCAATCCTCGACTAACCACATTCATACCAAACGCCTGCCAAAAGTCAACAACTAAATAAACCTCTAGTTGGAGACCAGGGACAATTAAAAACTCTAGCTCTCTTGTGGTATTGTCCCATAGAGTTATTACGCCAGTTACCGCAGTTTCTCCACCATTCGCAGTTTTAATATTTTGGCCCTTAATCGGTATTATCAATTCCTCTTTGCCACACAACAGCCTACTTGAGTTTTTGCCTAAGCAGCTCGCACCTGCACCAGAGTCGAGTAGAGCTAACACTTCCCGACCCCCTATTTCTGTTTTGGCAAAAAACCTATTATCACCCTTTAAAGTTACTATCGTTGACACTATTTTGTTGCATATTCTTTTAAAATTCCTCTTCTTCTCTCTCATTCTCATAATCTTCATAAAATTCCTATTTTTTCTCTTAGTTCCTATTTCCTCGCAGAATATTCTCCTACGTGCTTCTTCGTAATCCAACTTACGCTGGTGTAAACTCCTAATCTCTTTCATAACTACTTCATTCCTTTCTTTTACCTCATTTAATTTTTCCCTATGTAACACTTTTACTGTCTTGTTTCCGGGTCTCCCTCCTTCTGGCAAGAGCTCCCGGAAATCTCTGCCACTCTGGAGTTTCCCTTGTCTGAATTATATACGCAGATCGACGCATCACTTCCACACGCGAAACACACCATGTTGTGGAACGAGGACTTACACTTATTTTCCTTGCAGGCTTCTGCCGGATTTTTCACGAAGTGATCCACCGGCATGCCGCAAGCGAAACACAACATTAAGTGGAAAGGGGATGAACAGAAGGATTGCACAGTGGACTTAGACGCATTAGTACAAATGGACGAGGACACATTTTCTTTGGACTGAGCTGGTAAGGGCTGTAGCTGTTTCCTAAACTCCTTTTTGTCAAACGTTTCTACTCGATTTTCTCCTATTTCTTTTGGCTCAAACTCTACTTCACTCACTTGTTTTGCTCTACTCCTATTGTCTCTTATAACTTTTTGCGCCCGTTTGCACTCAGCCTTCAACTCTGCTATGGTATCTAGTTTCGACGCAAATATCAAGCAAGATATGGCTTGAGGTTTCCTCTGACAATGCCGACCAGTTCCCTTTCAGGGATTCGTTTGCGTAGGCGGAAAGTTAGATTATGTATCTCCCCGTAAAAATCCTCGAAGCTTTCGTTTGGCAGTTGTTTCCGCTCCATTATTTCTCGTATTATCTCGTAGTCTATCTCAGCGGACTTGAAGTGGCACAGCAGCTCCGCTTTCAGTTCGTAATAACCGAAATCTGGACTTTCAGCATGGTCTTCGAGGACCTGCCAATACCACTTCAAGGCGCCGCCGATTACCAGACAGTGAAAATCCGTGAACAGTTGATAATACGAGATGTCATACTGTTCACGCATTTTCTCAACTCGAAATATGAAGCTCTCGACGCTCATTCCCTTGCCGGAACCATCAAATTTGACATGCCATTTTTCGAGGTCGATCCTCATCCAACGCCTAGAATCACTTGAGTGTGACGAGCCACCCCCTCTTGCTCCATTTGAGCAATCGTGCCGCTCTGTCTCAGTTCCTCTCGCATTGCTAGTCTCAGGAGTGGAGGCCATGGCTGGTCGGTTAGAGCCTGTCTGGGCAGATGTCTCCACTTCCGTCATCCTGTTACTGAGGTTGGCTACATTTGGCGCACCTCATTCATACATTGCGCCAGCATATCTCCTTGTTGCGCCATCATTGTCATCATCCGGCTCAGCTGTTCTATGCTGGTCGCTGCAGAATTTGATTCACCACCTGCGGCACCCGCAGCATCCGCTACCGAATTACGGGGTGGTAAAACATCCCCTTCTCTCTCCTCCCTATCGGACATCGCTAAAGCTTCCTCTATTTTTCGAGAGAAACTAAGGCTATTATCAGAGATGGTCACTGCCACTTCGTTCGCGATCCGGATTTTGGGAATGTTCTGCCCCTGTGTTCCGAAAACCCGGGCAGTGCACCGATTTAAAAAATCTTTGGACACAAAGTCAACTGGTCGTGGTATGCCCGTATCGATTTGGNTGTTCTGCCCCTGTGTGCCGAAAACTCGGGCAGTGCACCGATTTAAAAAGTCTGTGGGCACAAAGTCAACTGGTTGTGGTATGCCCGTATCGATTTGTGTAAATATGGAGCCCACAATTTGGTTTTCCAAAGCCCTCGCCGCACTCCTAGTAACCCTACGGCTCGAATCGAAAAGGCCTAATCCACCTACCACTCTTTCTTCAACCTCTCTTTCCTCCATTCACCGAAAGACTCAACAAAACAAAATTTATTTAGACGCAATTCAGCCACAGAGACTACTTCTTGCTTCTGTGTCTCAAAAAAAAAACAAATACCGTTTCACTTTAAGTTCAATAAAAACGTCGACTTAAATACGATGANAAAAAAAAACAAATACCGTTACACTTTAAGTTCAATAAAAACGTCGACTTAAATACGATGACCGCGGATAAAAAAACTTTAAATTCAAATGTAAGATTTCAGTGTATAAACGAAGGTGGGTTATATGAAGTATAAATAAATAAATGATAAAATAATATAAAAAGTATAGTGATACGTATAAATAATTAATAAAGGCAAATAGTAATGTAAATAAAATTTAAAATGAAAAGAAAGTTCAATTCTTGATGCTCGCCAATGGTTGTATTTATTTCAATTTGTTTTTCTCCCTTAACTTCTGCTTATAATTTATTTTAATTCAATCTAATTGGTGTTTAGAATATATCTATCTTTGCTTTGGTGTGTGGGTGGTGTTGGCCTGCTGAGGTCATCGTGGGGGTATTTGTCCGTAAGTCCACAGTCCAATGTCAAGGTCAACTAATCCCCACTTATTTGCAACATAGTGTGGCACGGCTACAACCAGAGTAATGACTCCAAATGCGGTTGTCTACCTTCCTTGCCTTTAGCTATATTAACAAAAAAACTTAATCATGCCTGATTGAACAAGAAAAACCAAAAGAATAGTAGAACAAGAGAAAAGAAGAGCATCGAAGAGAGAGTCTGTCCGGGTCAGGTGGAGTCATCCCACCCTTTCTACGCGCGCTCCACGAAGCCATGGGCGCTGCTGCGACTCCTTCCTCAGGTGTCACGTATGTAAATCCGTCCGTCTCTGTCCGCTCCGTATCGTCATACTGTCCCCCTCTACTTCCCCTCAGTTGTGCAAGCACAACACCCACACCAAAAAGATAAAAAAAACTAGCACTCCATATTGCTGCTATACCCTTCACCTATCGAGAAATACAAATCGAAACTTCATAATAAATATTATCTTACTCTCTTTATTCCGCTTGCTTATACCTACAATAACATTGGTAATTCAGAACTACTTAAAACTAGTATGAAAACCAAAATTCTTAACAGACAAAAGGACCTATGTAACTAATTCAACTAAACAACCTGAAGGTTGGATATGTATCTAAATTTTCACAAAAAAAAAATATCTAACTCCGGTCTAATATCTCTTCAGAACTATGTAATTCCAACAAAAAAAAATATATAATCAAATGCGAACCTATATCTTTCCGTTTCAATGTCTCCAAGAGTAGGGGTATATGTAAGTACCGATGTACGTGCATATATGAACAAAAGAAATTGTTATGCTCGTAAAGCACCGCGTTTGGTCAGTGCGCTATGTATTCACATTAGTATGTTCATATATGCATAAACATACATACACTTCCCTGTGCGAAACACTATATGTATATGCAAATGTAAGCAAACAAGTTTATATGTACGTGTGTATGATAGAATGAAGTTCTGGAATGCATTCACCTGGTTACTGCAGCGAAGATGGTACCAGCGACGCCGACGAGAACCTGGATGGGGAGAGCTTAAGCTACTGTTTACATACATACATACATAAGCCTATAGTAAGGGTTCCACTGATCTCATCATTGCCAGCTCGATCACTCGCTCATGGTGGCGGGCATCGAGCGGGTCAACCATGACAAAAAACTAGAAATAATATTTAGGAAAAAAAGAAAAAAAAGAAACGAAAAGTGTGTGAAGCCACAAAGCATAAAAAAAGGAATAGTAAAACGAAATTATTAAAGGGGATTTAGCGCGTTTAACTTTTAACAAAAAAAAACTTCAAAAAAACTTATTCAACCATATACTTCAGTAGAACCGCCAGAAAAAAAAGGTGTGAATGAACAAAGTAGTGCTCGCGTAAATTTGCATATATGTGCGTAACTAAAACTAATAAGCCCTGACGGAGTATGGAGATATATAACCGAAGGAAATATTCTACTTGGCTAAGTGACAAAAAAAAATCCAACAACAAAACTACTCAGAAATTTAAAATTCCTTTTTTTTCTTTGTTTGAGAAAAGAAAATACTTCAATAAGTATTTCGATTCAAAAAACTTATCATAAAAAATTAACCACGTGTCTTTAATAACAAGAAACTCAAAAATGCTAGAAAATACACCGAAACTAAGGAATTCCAAAGAACGAGGTAAGCTAAATGAAGTGGGTGCGTACTAAGCAAAGAGAAAAATGGTGAGACTTAGCAAAAAAAACTTATAAATTATCGATTAAATTGAAAAGGGCAAAAAGGGACTGTGTAGGTACTAAAGCTTATGAACTAAGAATATAATTGACAAAGACCTCAAATTAATTTCAATATAACTTCTAAAGAACAACCAAAGATTAGTTAATTTCCCTAATAATAATGAACTGCAACCGTCCCACTTTTGGCGACGCTACTGCTGGAAGCTTGACGCTGCTGAGCTTCTGCTCCAATTGCGCCGGTCTTCGCTGCGCTGCTCGCTTGCTCCCGCTCTTTAGCGCTCCCACTCTGCTACACTTCCAACACGATCGTTGCTTCCAGCGCTTTGGCGCTCCTTACTCTGCTACGCTTACTTCTGGTTCTCCGGGCCCACCATGTATACACAGCTACCTTAGTACATATGTTTAAACTACATATGTGTAGTGGCCATTGACCTGCACTCGATAAAATCACTAGATCAGCTGATCCGATGTGCGACCCTTTGTGGTTGTGCTTGCTAGCAGTAACTTTCTCGTTATCTCAATTCCATCGACAATGGAAGTTAGCACACATACTAATTTTTCTTAAGAAACGAGAGCTAAAATTTTTTTCTTTCGACAACAAATTTACAACAAAAAAGCTACAATTATTTCCGTTGCAAAAGCAATATCTCAATTCTGTCGTCAATGGTGCATGGTGCCAAGTTTTGTTCGAAAAAGGGTCCACTCATTTTTTTCCAGGAAAACGAAAGCTACAATTTTTTTCTTTTTACAACAAATTTTAAAGTTAAAAGCTACAATTAATGGCATAGTAACATATTGGATATCTATATCCTATCGAGTAGGTGTATGGTGTCAAGTTAGCACTACATACCATTTTTTCTTAAAAAACGAGAGCTACAAATTTTTTCTTTCCGCAACAAATTTATAACAAAAAAGCTACAATTAATGTCGTTATAACATTTTAAATATCTCAATTCTATCGACTAGGTGTATGGTGTCAAGTTAGCACTACATACCATTTTTTCTTAAAAAACGAGAGCTACAAATTTTTTCTTTCCGCAACAAATTTATAACAAAAAAGCTACAATTAATGTCGTTATAACATTTTAAATATCTCAATTCTATCGACTAGGTGTATGGTGTCAAGTTAGCACTACATACCATTTTTTCTTAAAAAACGAGAGCTACAAATTTTTTCTTTCCGCAACAAATTTATAACAAAAAAGCTACAATTAATGTCGTTATAACATTTTAAATATCTCAATTCTATCGACTAGGTGTATGGTGTCAAGTTAGCACTACATACCATTTTTTCTCAAAAAATTAGAGCTACAAATTGTTTCTTTCCACAACAAATTTACAACGAAAACACTACAATTAATGCCGTAGTTAACTTTTCCAATTTCGAACTTGACACACGTACGTTCTTGGCCAGGCTGTGAGCCTACGTAAATCTCACCCACCAACGGATAGTTTGTCTCTGCGTCAACGGGCCAAAAGATTTTTATTCCATACTTTCCAGGCTTACTAGGAATATACTGACGGAAGCAACATTTTCCACGAATAGTAACCAATTGCTCGTCAATGGTCAACTCTTTTGATGGCTTATAGCACGAAGCAAGATAAATTTGAAACAATCTCCAAATATATCGAAAAGCTGCTAATTTGTCCTCTCTTTGGCGGCTTTGCCTAGTACGCATATCGCCAAATCTTAGGAATCCTGTTATTTGCTTATATATTTCAAGAGACATAACAGCTCTGAAGAAAGCCATATGAGATTCATGAAAAAGATCATTAGCCTGAACGGTAGACGATTTTTTCGTTCCAGCGTATAAAATAGTGGCTATGTATGCATATATTACATCAACTATGGTGTTATACCAGCTTCGTGGCTTCATTGAGACCTCCGACTGTCGAATATTTTCGTAAAATCTTTTCGCCTTTTTATTTGTCTCCAACACAATATTTACACAATCTCAAGTGATACAATGCTCTTGAAAGCATCAGCTTTTTTATAAAATGTTTCTGCACATGACGGCACACAACTTTTTCGCTCATTTTTTGCCAATACTGTTCTTCTGTGCTCGGATTCACTAGGCTTTGACCACCAAGTTTAGTCAAATTTGGAATTTTGTGCTATGTAGCGCATACCTCTATTGGGTCCAATCGCTACCTCTTCGGCCTCTATCGGTGGTCCGTTGAATTCCTCCTCTTGATCAGTGACAATATCATCGACAATCTGGATGATGCGGGGATCTTGAAAGACACTTCGTTCCTCATTTGGGTCATCAATATCAGAAACATCTTCGTCCAAATTGTAGTCGTCATTGACTTCTTCGTTATGGACAACAATATGTTGGTTCATAGTAGCGTAGTCGGCACCTCCAACAATTTCAGAGCCATCATTTTCGGAAAACAGATGCCCGAAATCATTTTCTATACGCTCCTGTTCGTCTGTAGACAAGTCTCGATGGGCAGAGATTTTGAGTTTGGTATATGCCAACTCCAAGAAAATATACTAAATTCCATGTAATAAAAGATTCTCTTAGTTTTCTTATTTATAATATTTACCTAATTGAAATAAATTTAATTGCTGTTGCCCAACGTTGCGTTATACAATTCAACACTTTTCACTCTTTACTCAAACCAGTATCAAATTTAACTGCCGATTATTTGATTCCTCGTGCCCAGCGTTGAGTTTTATAATTCATCACTTTTCACTGTTTACTCAAACCACTTTCAAATGTAACTTCTGATTGTTTGCAAATCGGTGCACAATAAGGCAATTTTGGCAACAAACCATAACAAAAATGGTAATTCCCCACAGAGGTGTGTATAATCACGCAGATTTTCTAATTAGAATGCCAAAAAAGCTAAACTTCGCCAAAAAATAACGAATTTTAGTTGATTTATATGAAAAATGTACTGGGGCACTGAGTGCCCCTCAAAACAAAAACATGGTACTTTTTTCAAACCACTCTTACAAGTAAACTAAAAGTGTTTTTATTAATATTTCATAATTTTTCCCATTAGAAAAAGCCAAATGTGGCCTGCAGAATGCCACTACTCGACCAATAAGAGAAATACGTTAAATTTAAATTCAAAAATCATTTGGTGCACTGAATGTCCCAAACACGTGTTTAGGGTTAAGAAGAAAAAAATTTAGTTTTACGTTCCGTCTGATGGTAATTGAACCCGGATGCTCTTGATAGCAACCAATTGTATCAAGCGCCTTTGCGCACTCAGCTGCAGTCATACATGTAAATGTGTTTTCAAATGTTGAGTTTGAATCAACATCACAGCGCGCGATTAGTGCATTATGTCGTACCATGTATGTACATATGTATGTATGTATGTGTTGTCACCGATTTGCATGCTTTGTATACATATGCTTTCTTAATCTATATATATAACTACAAATGAAATGTTTTTCGTATGACGGCGATGCCTGACCAAACGGCTGAACCGATTTCAATTCTGTAAAGAGTCATTTTTTGGACCTTCTGCGTGGAAGCTTTTTCGATTTAAAAAAATTTGAAACTTTTTGTTGCTATTGCCGAAAAATGAAGAATGCTGAGACCTTACGATTTCACGAGAGTTTGCATAGAGTTTTCCGTAAATTTTATGTCACTAAACTACCAAACGGCTGGACAGATTTCGTTCATATTTGGAACATATGTCAGTACCTTGAAGGGAAATATTCCGACTAAAAGTTTAACCTCTAGGTGGCGCTCGGGCAGGGATATTCCCAAAAACTGCATTTATTTGCATACTTGGCTCAAGTCCTGAAATTTGACACAGCCCCATATGTTATCAGTAGCGTACTTATGGCGAAAAGTGGCAGATATTGGAAAAGGGGGCGTGGCACCTCCCATACAAAGTTAACTTCTCATATCGCCTATTTCTGGAACCGCATTATGCTAACGCCCTAAATTTGAAACAGCCACATATGTTATCAATACCTTACATTCAGAGAAAAGTGGCAGGTATTGGAAAAGAGGGCGTGACACCTCCCATACAAACTTAATTTTGTCTGACTTTGTAAGACTCAAAGAAACTAGTTCATAAATATTAAGACGAATTGTAAAAGTGGCGAATTGACCACACCCGTCCAAGTAGGGACAGGGTTGGTATATCAGTGGCTTCATTTGAATGATATTCCAGAGATCACACGACTCATTTAGCCAATTTACGGGAAAACTTTTCATCCTGTGCGGCAGCGAGGATCCTTGGCCCTCTTATAACAGAAAACGCTCATCTGTGCCCTTATGTTTCCTTATAAGGATTTATATTGGCTTCCGCATGTTGTAGTTGCAAGATCAAAGAAGATTATGCACGCTTGGCAGAGATTTCACAGGTGGAAATAAGACTTTCGGCAAAATTCATGACATCGAGAGGAATTAGTATTCCATATGGCATCAAAGCGCTACTATTTTTGGCATATGTAAGAGGAGGATTATGCTATTTAGTTGTTTAAACTTTTTACTTTACATACCGTTTTTGCTTTTAAACGCAATTTTTGCATTGGCCCACTCAAAATTTATTATTAGGCGCCGGGAAGCAAGCGGGAATTGGCTAGTTACATATAAAAAGTATCCGAGACGCGCAAAACGCCATCCGTGCAGTGATATTCCTTCATTTTAATACGGGAGTATTTGAATTGAATATTTACATTATACGTAGTGTATGTATAATGAAAAAATCCATTTTGTTAAGACTTTTCACTTGATTTAAAAACGAGCATTTTTAAACGGTAATCAAATAAAAAATTTTTTATTCTTACAACGGGTTTTTTTTTCTCAGTGCAGGCTCTGCGGAGTGGAAGCGCGTACTGCTTACCAATACACCACAGCGACCGTCGAGCAAGAAACGTTGATTTTTATTAGTTTGAATCGGCATCCCTACAATACAACTTTTCATGCATACAAAATCCAATAAATACTCCAATAAAAATTTGGAGCTTTTTTCGAGAAAAAACGCGATTTTTCTTGGGACTTAGTGCTTTTTCAAATTCAAAACATGGCAACACTGACTCCAACATACTCCAACTACTCTAACGTATTAACAATGGCATATTATTTTTCGTTTGTACACGCTTTTGTTCTTCACTTCGCAGATGCTTTTTCGCAAATAATAAAAACCAAACACAAAAATAAAAAGTTACATATTGTCTCTGACGGCATTCGAACCCGAACCTGCTGGTAGCTCACAAATAACGGCGAGCTTCTCTACAAGTTCAGCTACAGCCAAACATGCAAATGTGCTTTCGAATCCTCTACTTAAATCACATTTCGTTAAAACACAAGCAGTGATCGGGTAACAATAAGCTGATGCTGAGACAAGAGTTGGTCCGCTACACACAGTGCTCTTGAAACAGTGGCAGGCGTTATTAAAATGTATGGAAGAAATTTCAATGAGGAGTTATCCCATATGATCTCCAGATTCCAAATTTACAAACCCCGAAATCGTACCTGATCGTATTTTCAAGTTATATGTATATACTTTAGACTGCATCACCAAAAAAAGTTGCGGTTTTTCCGCCGGGATTTTAAAACTTATTATATTTTAAGACGTCCACCCAAATATTTCGGAAAAATATTAAGATTTAAGCGAGCTGGACCGATTTGAAAATACCTCCAAAAATGGAGTTTTTTATGAATAAAAATATTTTCTTAAAGAACTTTCAGATGACAAAACTCTGAATAGGCTTAAAAAATCTGCATAAAAATATTTAAAAATCTTTTCAACGGAATCGTAAAACTATATCTGGTCGGCCAAAACTATATCTGATTTAGACTTATGGAATTTCGTTTGAAAGGTATTTTCCCACTTATTTTATTTAGNCTCCAAAAATGGAGTTTTTTATGAATAAAAATATTTTCTTAAAGAACTTTCAGATGACAAAACTCTGAATAGGCTTAAAAAATCTGCATAAAAATATTTAAAAATCTTTTCAACGGAATCGTAAAACTATATCTGGTCGGCCAAAACTATATCTGATTTAGACTTATGGAATTTCGTTTGAAAGGTATTTTCCCACTTATTTTATTTAGGTGCAAAAAAAAGTCATTCGTGTCCCATTTTTTTTTCAAATACCAACACATCTTAAATCAACTTTGAATCCTACCTTTCCTCCTACCTTTCTCTTTCATCCTTTGAATGAGCTTATTAGCAAAAAAATAAAGAGGGTGAGAAAATACCTTTCCACTGGTACATCACAAGTCTATATCCGAAGAGTTTTCAAATTCAAAGTTATTCAAATTTTTCTTATACCAATCTTTGAAAAAAGTTAAAAAACAGCATCAAAAAGCTCATTATTACGATTCCGTTCAAAATTTATTTTATATTTTTTTATAATATTTTTATGTAAATTTTTTAAGCTTAAACCGTTTTGTCATTTGAGGGATTTTTTTCAAAAAACATCTTTAAGAAACCATTTTTATTCAAAAAAAAACTCCATTTTGGATTTTCAGTACAAAAACCTGTAGTTAACTGCCGATTCTGTGCTAACTTCGCACTGTGGATTTTTATCCTTTCCCAAAAGTGGTACTAAACCTTTCCAAAGAAAGATGGTTCACAAAACCCATTAACACATGTAATTGAGGAATTATATATGTGATGACTTTGGTCTTTTTCTTTTGACGGCTAAACTCCGATTGCTTTATGCAGCTTTTCTTACAATACGTTCTTACGTCTAATTTGACATCTGTCATGCTTATGCAGAAAGTCGCTAGAGTCTGTAAGTTGTGGTTTATCCATTGGACAACCCGCGACCATTTGATCTATATGTCGTTTAATGCTTATTTTATTTCGTGCTAATACGCACTGATATGATCGCGGATGGATACGCTTTTCTACCGTTGCTTGCTGCCAATCCAACTTGTTTGGGTTAGTATAATCGCGAACAAAAACGTTTTAACCCTTCTCGAAACCTACTTTCCTGTTCCCTTTTTAATTTTTTACATTCGGGCGGAGACTTTCACAAATTCTATTTCGAACTAGAGGCGCTTTAAGCAGACTTAAACGGTTTCATAATTATCTTCCTAACAATAGTTTTGCTTGGGATTCTCCGGTGGAACAATGCCTCGTACATCGATAATCGAATAACAAATCGTTTCGGACTTTGTTTAAATTCATTGCATTACCATTCAGGTTTGCATATATTTACTTATTAAAAATCTTTACAAAATCTTCGGCCTACCCATTAGTGGCAGGATGACCTGGAGCCGTTAGGCAATGTTTAATATGGCAAAAACTTTTAAAATTCATTAGACGTGAACTGGGTACCTTTGTCACTTACCAACTTAATAAACAATTTCCCTTCAATGTCTTGAATTCTCCCTTGTGAATCGCTTCTATAACTCTCAATAAAACTGGATGGTTCTTTGTAGCCATCGCTATGGTTTTAAAATTCAAATTCAGTTCGTTATTGATATCAATAAAATTTACGTAGTTGCCCTGATCCTCACTGCTTAGGGTTTCGTCTTGTGGTAGGCGTAACAAAAAATCGGCGGAATTTGACAACCCTTTTATGTATTCGATTGTGTAACTGAACCCCGACAAAATTAAGGCCCAGCGCTGCATGCGTGCAACCGCCATTATAGGCATACCTTTATGCTATCCAAAGATTGAAAGAAGGGGCTTGAGGTCTGTCTGTAGTATAAAGCGGTTACCCAATAGGTAATGCTTAAGCTTGGTGACACAGAAAATGATAGCCAATGCTTCTTTCTGAATCGCACTAATTCTTCTCCGCTTTTGTCAACGATCTAGAAATAAAGGCAATTGGCTTCTGAACTCTATTTGAAAATGAATGAGCAAGAATTCCACCCACTGCCATATTAGATGCGTCTGTGGATAATACTATAGGGATTTTGGGGTTAAAATGCGTCAACACCAGGTCGGAAGTCACGTTTTGCTTTAACATTTCGTAGGCATTTTGGCATGCTTCCGTCCAACTAAATTATACGTCTTTTTTGAGTAAATTGTATAAGGAGCCATCTTATGTACAAAATTAGTGATAAACTTCGAATAATATTTTAACAAGCCAACAAAAGCTCTTACTTTTGACACGTTTTGTGGAACAGGTGCCTTTATCACTGCCGAAACCCTATCACCGTTTTTGTGCAAACCGTTTTTATCAATCGTAAAGCCCAAATACGAAACTCTTTCTTTAAAAACTCACATTTACTCTCGTTTAGTCTTAAATCGACCATCGCTATTTTTGGTAGCACCTTTTCTAAAGTCCTGTTGTGCTCGGCTGAGTTACGTCAGGTTATAATAATGTCGTCTAAATAGCAACCCACGTTAGGTATACCACGTAGCACAATTTCGATAGTTTTTCGGAAAATCTCCGCTGCCGGCTTTACGCCGAAAGGCAACCGCTTCAGATAATGTTTGATATGCCCAAGAAATTAATACAACAAAAAGATCACTCGTTTTACGGGTATACGTACCAGTTGCGATAATAAGCTTAAATTATTCAAAAAGAATGCTTACGATTTTTTGTCTTATGTTGTTAGTTATTTCGAAAATAACTTTCAGTTTAATAACAACAAATTTGGCTATAACTTACAATTATTTTTTCACAATTTACTGAAATTGTTAAAGAGTTGTGCATGCGAGACAAAGAGTTAGATGCACTTTTTAGCGAATTCTTAGTCTTTCCAAGTTTTTGCGTAGTTGAAAAAATAATCTAAGCCATGAGGAAATATAGATGGAGTCCTTATATAGCGGTACTTTTCCACAGTTTGAGAAAAATATGTATTATTTTTTTTCAGTACCACCCTCAAACAAAGCAACTGAGAAGATGTTAAATATAAAGTTTGCTTCCTGGCGAAAAGAAAGAGATCGGCTTATAATTAAAATCTTTTAAAGTGAACTTCAAATTAAAAGTAATTTTAAAATGAAATGTAAAGAATTCTTTGACTATTTAAACACTTATTGCTATTCAAAAATCTCATAAACTCATACTAGTCCGGTCAAATTAGACCAAAAATAGGAGTGAAGTTACAATAATTCCCACCCGGCTGAAAATTGGTAGGATTGTTCAAAACACCATCATAAATGAAATCTAGAAAGTCCTCATCGATCCGATACCTGGAAAAAAGTTACTCGGCGTCAAATGTCACGAAAACGGGGTTTTCGCGATTTTCAGCAAAACGATAAGATTATCATAAAATTAGTTTAGACAAAAATTGTAGACCATATAATTATCTATAAAAAATGTAAAAATACTTTTTTTATAAGAGCCACCGTTTCCGAGATATAACGACTCAAAAAGTTGGAAGAGTTGTAATCGTCATCTATATATATATATATAAATGAAATGTTTTCCGTATGACGGCGATGCCTGACCAAACGGCTTAACCTATTTCCATTCTGTAAGCAGGACTTTTTTGGAACTTCTGTGTAGAAGGTTCTTTGATTTAAAAAAATTGGAAATTTTTCGTTGTTGTTGCCGAAAAATGAAGAAAGCTGAGATGTCACGATTTCACAATTTCATAGAGTTTTCCGTATATTGAATGTCACTAAACTACTAAACGGCTAGACCGATTTCGTTCATATTTGGAACATATTTCAGCACCTTGAAGGGAAATATTTCGAATAAAAATTTAATCGCTAGGTGGCGCTGGGGTCGGGATATTCATAAAAATTGCATTTACTTGCTGATTTGGCTTATATTTAGAAAACAATTTAGCCAATTTAAAAGAAATATTTGGACTTGAAACTTACACGATAGGAGGCCCTGTGGCCGAGACATCCCCAAAAATTATTTTACGCTAATAGAAGGATATATCTACTATGTATGTAGATATAGATGTTCTATGTAAGTATGTGCCAGGTTGCAGCCTAAACGGACGGACAGAATCAAACAAAATTTTGACAGAGTATTGCCATTACACCTGGCCATATAATAGGGTAAACAAATTGGGGTTCGACAAGGGGGCGTGGCACCTCCCATAGGCGTGAAATTTTTAATCAGCCATAACTTCGAAACTATAAGTCACATGAACTTGAAATTTGGTATGCACTCATATATATGGTAGGTGCTTACAGTGGAATATATATATATGACTTTGTAAAAGTGGGTGTGGCACATCCCATAGGCGTGAAATTTGTTATCAATCATAACTTCGGAACCATAAGTCACATGAACTTGAAATTTGGTATACAGTCATATATACGGTAGGTTCTTATAGTATGGTATAAATAAATGAGTTTGTAGAAGTGGGCATGGCACATCCAATAGGCGTGGAATATTTTATCAGCTATAAATCCGAAACCATAAGTCAAATGAAATTGAAATTTTGTACGCAAACGTATATATGGTAGGTGCTTATATTAGGGTCTTAATATATAAATATCCCGTGTCACTGTGTTCGTTTACGCTAATCTCCGAAACTGCTTAACCGATTTCAATGAAATTGTGGGTGTGTAGTGTTGGTTCCAACTTAAAAGATATACTATCCTATCCGAGAACCCAAGAAAAAAAATTTTTTTTCATCGAAAGTTTTTCTATGCTTCTCGCATCGTGCTCATCTAATCTTATATATATAAAAATGAAATGTTTTTCGTATGACCGCGATGCCTGACCAAACGGCTGAACCGATCTCAATTCTTTAAAAAGCGTTTTTTGGACCTTCTGTGTGGAAGGTTTTTCGATTTAAAAAAATTTGAACTTTTTTGTTGCTGTTGCCGAAAAATGGAGAATGCTGAGACGTTACGATTTTACAAGTTCATAGAGTTTTCTGTACATTAAATGTCACTAAACTACTAAACGGCTGGACCGATTTGGTTCATCTTTGGAACATATATCAGCACCTTGAAAATAAATATTTCTACCAATTTGCTCGCTAGGTGGCGCTGGGGTCAGGATATCCCTAAAAATTGCATTTACTTAAATTGGACAGAGTATTGCCATGACACCTGGGCCTATAATAGGATAAAAAAAATTGGAATTCGACAAGGGGACGTGGCATCTCCCATAGCCGTGAAATTTTTAATCAGCCATAACGTCGAAACTATAAGTCACATGAACTTGAAATTTGGTATACAGTCATATATATATATGGTATGTTCTTATGGTATGGTATAAATAAATGAGTTTGTAAGAGTGGGCGTGGCACATCCAATAGGCATGGAATATTTTATCAGCTATAACTCCGGAAATATAAGCCACAGGAACTTGAAATTTGGTATGCAGACATAACTATGGTAGGTGCTTACAGTAAAGTATATATAAAGGAGTTTGTAAAAGGGGGCATGGCACATCCCATAGGCGTGGAAATTTGTATCAGCTATAATCTCTCAACCATCAGTCACATGAAATTGGAATTAGGTAGGTGCCTACAGTAGGCTATATAAACATTAGTTTGTAAAAAGAGGCGTGGCACATCCCATAGGCGTGGACCCTTTTATCATCTATAACTTGGGAACCATAAGTCCCAGGAACTTGAAATTTGGTGTGCAGGCATATCTACGCTAGGTGCTTTAAGTAAGGCATATATAACTGAGTGAAACATCCCATAGGCGTGGAGAATTCGGAATCATATGTCACGTGAAATTGAAATTTGGTACGCAGACGTATATATATAGTAGGTGCTTATAGTAGGTTATATATAAGTGAGTTTGTAATAGGGGGAGCGGCACGTCCCATGGACCTGGATTGTTTTATCAGCTATAACTCCGGAGCTATAATTCGCTTGAACTTGAAATTTCGTACGCAGCCATTTTAATAGGTACCTATATTCTTCTTCTTCTTATTCGGCGCTGTAACCGCCTAAGCGATTTTGGCCGAGTCCAAAACAGCACGCCAGTCATTTCTCTTCTGTGCTAACTGACGCCAATTGAAAATGCCAAGTGAAGCCAAGTCCTTCTCCACCTGGTCTTTCCAACGCAGAGGAGGCCTTCCTCTTCCTCTGTTACCAGCATCGCGGCCCGCGTTGAATACTTTCAGAGCAGGAGCGTTTCTGTCCATCCGAACGACATGGCCAAGCCAGCGGAGCCGCTGAATTTTAATTCGCTGCACTATGTCTATATCGTTGTAAAGCTCGTACAGCTCATCGTTAAATCGTCTGCGATATTCGCCATCACCAACGCGTAAAGGTCCGTAAATTTTTCGCAGAATCTTTCTCTCGAAAACTCCAAGAGCCGCCTCATCAGATGCTTTCACTTATATTAGGGTATATATAAATGAGTTTGGAAAAGAGTGCATGGCACATCCAATAGGCATGGAATTTTTTATCAGCTATAACTTCGGAACTATAAGTCCCAAGAACTTGAAATTTAGTGTGCAGATATATAAATGGTAGGTGCTTATATATAAATAGGTTTGTAAAAGGGGGCGTGGCAAATCCCATAGGCGTGGAAAATTTTATCAGCTATAATGTCAAAACCATAAGTCAAATGAAATTCGAATTTGGTACGCAACCGTATCTATGGTAGTTGCTTATATTAGGGTATCTTAGTATATTGTGGCGAATACTGCGGCAACACAAAGCGAACAACGAGAAGTAGGCAGAATGTTCGAGGAATTACGTAGACTGTTCCACAAAGAGAAACGTCAAGTTGGATGACCACTGCGAACAACGAGAGAAAGAGGATGAGCTATCAACTTCAGAACGTTCGAGAGTTGCCATGAGTGCGAGCGCAGGAGGTATATAAGAGCCACGACACAACGGAGTTGGAGAGTGACAGGTCCGCAAGCTACAGGTAAAGTGAGTTGCGAATAAGAAAGCTATAAGTTTAATTGTGTTATCAAGTTTTGTAAAGCGTTGTAATTGCTTTAACGAGTATTGTTAAGTGTTTTTACGGTATTAGCAAGTATTGTAAATTGTTTGTTGTACAATAAAGTTAATTGTACTACAATTTGGTCATCGTGAGCATTTATTTAACAATCCAGCGATACGAGCCGGAGAATATTTGGGAAATCCCTCAAGGTTTCTAGGATAATCGTAACAAATGGTGTTATATGTGGTATTGTTAAATCAATCCCGAAGGATAAATTTTTGAAAATGGCAAAAATTCAAGACCTAAAGATCGAGGAACTGAAACAGGAGTTGGAGAAGCGAAATTTAGCAACCTCCGGAAGAAAAGTGGAGTTGTTATCCCGGTTGCGAGAGGATATGGAAGCTGAAGGCATCGACGTGGACAAATATGACTTCCAGGGTAAACCCGACGATACATCCGCAAAGGACGAACAGAAGGATGAGGCTGCATGTTCGTCGAAGGATGTGCATCAGACATCCGGGAAGGTTGAAGAACAGCAAAAGGCTCCTTCGTCATCAACAGCTATGGACATGAACACGTTATTGGCTGCCATGTCACAGATTTCATCCCAGCTGCAAGTGCAGGAAACACGCATGTCATCGCAGCTGGAAGCACAGCTTGAAGCACAAAGGTCGCAGTTGTCGTCAGATGTTTCATCGCAGATACAAGCGCTGGAGACAATCATCAGCGGTATCAGCACAGATGTCATCCCAATTGGAAGCACAGGACGCAAAGATTGCACAAATACAGGAAAAAATCGAAGAGAGACAGGACAAAGTCGAGGCTAAGATGGGCGAGTTTGAAGGTTGACTCCGACACTTGCAGTTGAATCGTCCAGCCGCTTCGACGATCGATCCCAAGGTAAAAACTCCATCCTTTGACGGCACGATTCCTTTCCAGGTCTTTAAGCTCCAGTCCGAGAAGACAGCNGAATGACGTAGAATGTTCCACAAAGAGAAACGTCAAGTTGGATGACCACTGCGAACAACGAGAGAAAGAGGATGAGCTATCAACTTCAGAACGTTCGAGAGTTGCCATGAGTGCGAGCGCAGGAGGTATATAAGAGCCACGACACAACGGAGTTGGAGAGTGACAGGTCCGCAAGCTACAGGTAAAGTGAGTTGCGAATAAGAAAGCTATAAGTTTAATTGTGTTATCAAGTTTTGTAAAGCGTTGTAATTGCTTTAACGAGTATTGTTAAGTGTTTTTACGGTATTAGCAAGTATTGTAAATTGTTTGTTGTACAATAAAGTTAATTGTACTACAATTTGGTCATCGTGAGCATTTATTTAACAATCCAGCGATACGAGCCGGAGAATATTTGGGAAATCCCTCAAGGTTTCTAGGATAATCGTAACAAATGGTGTTATATGTGGTATTGTTAAATCAATCCCGAAGGATAAATTTTTGAAAATGGCAAAAATTCAAGACCTAAAGATCGAGGAACTGAAACAGGAGTTGGAGAAGCGAAATTTAGCAACCTCCGGAAGAAAAGTGGAGTTGTTATCCCGGTTGCGAGAGGATATGGAAGCTGAAGGCATCGACGTGGACAAATATGACTTCCAGGGTAAACCCGACGATACATCCGCAAAGGACGAACAGAAGGATGAGGCTGCATGTTCGTCGAAGGATGTGCATCAGACATCCGGGAAGGTTGAAGAACAGC
>NW_016159961.1:15711-24202 GCF_001687245.7 Rhagoletis zephyria | reverse complement strand
AAAGTCGAGGCTAAGGTAGAAGAGTTGGAAGGTCGCCTCCGAGATATGCAGTTGAATCGCCCACCTTCTTCGAACAGCGCGCCCAAGGTAAAGACTCCATCCTTTGACGGCACGATTCCTTTCCAAGTCTTTAAGCTCCAGTTTGAGAAGACAGCTACAGCAAATCACTGGAGCATGGAGGATAAATCCGCTGCTCTGTTCGTTGCATTAAAAGGACCTGCAGCGGAAATCTTGCAGACTATTCCTGACTGGGAAAGGAACTATTACGATGCATTGATGGGGGCCATGGAAAGACGCTATGGTAGCGAGCACAGGCGACAGATCTACCAGATGGAGCTGGAGAATCGCTGCCAAAAGTCCAACGAGACTCTACAGGAACTCGCTTCAGTGATCGAGAGGNAGTAGGCAGAATGTTCGAGGAATTACGTAGACTGTTCCACAAAGAGAAACGTCAAGTTGGATGACCACTGCGAACAACGAGAGAAAGAGGATGAGCTATCAACTTCAGAACGTTCGAGAGTTGCCATGAGTGCGAGCGCAGGAGGTATATAAGAGCCACGACACAACGGAGTTGGAGAGTGACAGGTCCGCAAGCTACAGGTAAAGTGAGTTGCGAATAAGAAAGCTATAAGTTTAATTGTGTTATCAAGTTTTGTAAAGCGTTGTAATTGCTTTAACGAGTATTGTTAAGTGTTTTTACGGTATTAGCAAGTATTGTAAATTGTTTGTTGTACAATAAAGTTAATTGTACTACAATTTGGTCATCGTGAGCATTTATTTAACAATCCAGCGATACGAGCCGGAGAATATTTGGGAAATCCCTCAAGGTTTCTAGGATAATCGTAACAAATGGTGTTATATGTGGTATTGTTAAATCAATCCCGAAGGATAAATTTTTGAAAATGGCAAAAATTCAAGACCTAAAGATCGAGGAACTGAAACAGGAGTTGGAGAAGCGAAATTTAGCAACCTCCGGAAGAAAAGTGGAGTTGTTATCCCGGTTGCGAGAGGATATGGAAGCTGAAGGCATCGACGTGGACAAATATGACTTCCAGGGTAAACCCGACGATACATCCGCAAAGGACGAACAGAAGGATGAGGCTGCATGTTCGTCGAAGGATGTGCATCAGACATCCGGGAAGGTTGAAGAACAGCAAAAGGCTCCTTCGTCATCAACAGCTATGGACATGAACACGTTATTGGCTGCCATGTCACAGATTTCATCCCAGCTGCAAGTGCAGGAAACACGCATGTCATCGCAGCTGGAAGCACAGCTTGAAGCACAAAGGTCGCAGTTGTCGTCAGATGTTTCATCGCAGATACAAGCGCTGGAGACAATCATCAGCGGTATCAGCACAGATGTCATCCCAATTGGAAGCACAGGACGCAAAGATTGCACAAATACAGGAAAAAATCGAAGAGAGACAGGACAAAGTCGAGGCTAAGATGGGCGAGTTTGAAGGTTGACTCCGACACTTGCAGTTGAATCGTCCAGCCGCTTCGACGATCGATCCCAAGGTAAAAACTCCATCCTTTGACGGCACGATTCCTTTCCAGGTCTTTAAGCTCCAGTCCGAGAAGACAGCTACAGCAAATCACTGGAGCATGGAGGATAAATCCGCTGCTCTGTTCGTTGCATTAAAAGGACCTGCAGCGGAAATCTTGCAGACTATTCCTGACTGGGAAAGGAACTATTACGATGCATTGATGGGGGCCATGGAAAGACGCTATGGTAGCGAGCACAGGCGACAGATCTACCAGATGGAGCTGGAGAATCGCTGCCAAAAGTCCAACGAGACTCTACAGGAACTCGCTTCAGTGATCGAGAGGTTGGCTCACTTGGCTATTGGAAACGAATCTGGTGAACACATAGAAAGGGTAAAGATCCAGAGGTTCATGAACGGAATGCGGGACGTGTATACCAAGTGAGAGACGTACGCGAATCCAAATCCAACATTTGCTGAAACTGTCTCGTATGCTCAGACGCGTGAAACGGCGGCGCTCCTAAGTAGACCAGCCTGCAAAGCACATCGTGTGGAAGTGGAAACACCGGAAGAGACAAATGAAATGCTGAAGAAGATTATCCAACTGCTGGGCAAAAAAAAGAATGGCTCTGGCAAATGTTTTAAATGTGGAAAGCCAGGCCACTTCGCCCGCGATTGCAGGGCAAGTTCCAGTGGGCCCAACAATTCGGCAGGACGCAAACGCAGGGCTGAAGGAGACGAAGCCAACTCCAATCAGTCGTTAAACTGAAACGAGTCAGCAGGAAGGGCCGCGTGAGTCTCCGTCTCACAAATTGGCCGGAAAGCATGCAACCTCACTGTTGGAGGATGTGTGAATGGGCAGGAGAGAGTACTGACAGTGGATACTGGAGCGACACATTCCATTATTCCACCGGATTTGGCCACTTTTTATGTGAAGCCACTACCTGGAGCAAAGCTGCATACTGCAACTGGTGAACGCACCCAAGTGTTAGGAGAAGTACCGTGCGAGGTAATAATCGACGGTGTGGGCTCGTACACTAAGTTTATAGTGGCAGACATTGTGGATGAAGTCATCATCGGCGTGGATTTCTTACTTGGCCAAGGCATGAAGATTAACCTCCAGAGAATGAGCCTGACAGATCGTCACAGGAAAGTGCCACTTAGGGTTGGTTATGACAGCCAGTACTGCAGCAGACGGTTAGTCTTAGAGGAAGTGTCGAAGATTCCATCAGAAACGGAAGCGGTTAGTTGGGCGGAGGTTGGCAGTGATGGAGGACGGACGATACAGGAAAAGCGTGACGGTTCCGCAAGCTCAGTGAAGAAGAGGTCGCAACAAGGAAGTGGTCATGGCAAGCCAGGCAGTGTTTCCTGCAGGACGAAAGCCGCTAAACCACGTTGCAATGCAGATACGCCGGTGGCCGGTAATGGAAGCAGCTGTGGGAGCAGTAGGCGCGTTTTGAAGTGTCCCGAAAAAGGGGGTCGCTAAAGGCGAGA
The DNA here is from genome assembly GCF_001687245.7 of Rhagoletis zephyria. NCBI lineage: Eukaryota > Metazoa > Arthropoda > Insecta > Diptera > Tephritidae > Rhagoletis > Rhagoletis zephyria. The sequence continues at coordinate 21,224 of NW_016159961.1, read as the reverse complement.
AGATAAGCCGGAAGCCAAGGATGAGGTTATACATGTCCTGTCAATGAAGTTTACGCCGGCGAAAAAGTGCGATGCGGAAACACTGCNGGACGAGCGAGATACGAAACGACGGCGGGAGTTTCAGCGTAAGGATCCGGATGTAACAAGATGTGCTGAAGGCAGTGCAGCACGAAGGCGGGAGTCTGTGTGTCATGGACAGATGATGCGGCATAGATCTGGCGAAAAGGGTGCCCACGAGAAGAGACATGGTCTAGTCACCACCAGTGGCCGGCAGAAGCACGACCATGTGAGATGGTGCACTCCCGGAGTTAAGCCGGAAGCAATGTCCAGTAACGCATTGTGGTTGTACCATAGAGGTCTGCATCGGAAGATATTTGGCTTCACATTGAAGTTTTCTAGCGAATACGCTTCCTTCTCTTCCTCTCACTGAGAGCGCGGATAGTGAAGAGAAGTATAGTCGCTAAGCGGCGAGTAACTAAGTAAAGTACTCGACAAAAATATGTTCCGAAAAAGAGAGGAACATAAAAGAGGAGTACTACGTTGTGAAACTTCCGCAAGTAACAAGTTCCTTCATGTAAAGTTTTCAAGTATTTTAGGAAGATTTCGTTTAAGAGCATAATTTATATATAAGAAATATGATATGTCTCGTGCACATAAAATATATTTACGTTTATTTCTATACGTTTTATATATAAATATACATGTATATATGTATGTATATACATACATACATATGAGTTTCTTTAAGGTGTTTTATGTCATATCTACCCTCATACTACTTTAAATTTAAGGTCAGCTTTACCGCATTCGGAAAAAATGCAAATTTTTACATAGGGTTGCCATCTGTCTGAAAATAAAGTGAATAAAATATTTAAGTGGCGTAAAATTTTGCAACGCTTTTATCGAACGAAAGGCATTTAGTTCAGTGCACTTTTATCAAGAGGTAATATTTTCAATAGGGTTGCCTATACAATACAGAAATTTTCGGGATTCTTGGCACCTATCGATATAACAATCGATATTTTTATCGGGGTTGTTATCGATTACTTATCGATTTTGTTGTCGATTATTTATCGATTTTGCCATCGATTATTTATCGAGTTTGTTATCGACTATTTATCGATTTTGATATCGACGATTTTGTTATCGATATTTTTATCGATTTTCTAATAGATTTTTGTTATCGATTTTGTTATCAATTATTTATCGATTTTGTTATTGATATTTCTATCGATTTTCGAATCGAATTTGCTACCAATATTATTATCGATTTTTCTATCGAAATTTGTAACGAATTTGTTATTGATTTTGTAGTCGATATTTTTATAGGTTTTTTTTTATCGATATCAATGGCATCAATTCACCCTGTACCTCTAAAAAAGTTCCTACTTCAAAAAATAAAACCAAGGTCCTTAATTTGACATCTAATTTTTTTAATTCGAAAGAACTCTGCAGATCTGATCTCTTTCACAAAAAATCGCTTCACGTATTCGAACACCCATATTTTAATACATAAATATGTATGTATTTCACTAACCTAACTCCTTTAATTTTAGTTGAATTTGACGTTTTAAACGGGTGGCAACACTCCTACATATTTATTAGAAATGTAGCCTTTTCAAACCAATTTAGAGTAATACCCATACTTTAATAACTGATCTAACTTACTAAACAATTTTACTTAAAATTTTTAGAAGGTGGCAACACTTAAAAAAAATAAACCTTAGTACTATTTTGGAAATCGAACGAATGCAAACCTGATCACATTAAAAAAAAAAATGCCTTCGCGTGCTATATTTAAGTAGAATCAAAACACATAAAGAGAACATAAAACTTCACGGGCAGTTTGACCTTCCTATGTGAATTTTCCAAATACTGCGTTCAGGTTGCTTGATACTTAAGTATGTGAGCATAGCGGAACACGTATTTGGTGAAGGAGAGCGCTGTCGAGTAAGATCGTTCAGGTAAGCTCATTTGGGATGTTTTCTACATTTGGATCCCTTTTTTTAGGTACCGCAAAAATGTGTTCCTATTTTCCGATTGAATCTGAGAACTGCAGTTTGGCTGGGAACTTTGCAGCCCTCTATTGTCATGTCGCAGCAGAAGAAAAGCTTTACCTCCAAGCAAAGACTTGACTGGAAAGATCCGTTTAAGATTGACAAACGGCTGAAAGACGCAGTGCATCGAATCCCGACAATGGGGAGACCGAAGACCAAGATGAAAGTGGTCCACTTGGAAAGACTTGCAGCGGTTGGAGCGGCAAGTGTGTCTGATCGGGACGATCAGACTTAGGTGGAGGGCAGTGTGGCGAATACTGCGGCAACACAAAGCGAACAACGAGAAATAGGCAGAATGTTCGAGGAATGACGTAGAATGTTCCACAAAGAGAAACGTCAAGTTGGATGAACACTGCGAACAGCGAGAGAAAGAGAATGAGCGATGAACTTCAGGACGTTCGAGAGTTGCCATGAGTGCGAGCGCAGGAGGTATATAAGAGCCAAGACACAGCGGAGTTGGAGAGTGACAAGTCAGCAAGCTACAAANCGAAAGAACTCTGCAGATCTGATCTCTTTCACAAAAAATCGCTTCACGTATTCGAACACCCATATTTTAATACATAAATATGTATGTATTTCACTAACCTAACTCCTTTAATTTTAGTTGAATTTGACGTTTTAAACGGGTGGCAACACTCCTACATATTTATTAGAAATGTAGCCTTTTCAAACCAATTTAGAGTAATACCCATACTTTAATAACTGATCTAACTTACTAAACAATTTTACTTAAAATTTTTAGAAGGTGGCAACACTTAAAAAAAATAAACCTTAGTACTATTTTGGAAATCGAACGAATGCAAACCTGATCACATTAAAAAAAAAAATGCCTTCGCGTGCTATATTTAAGTAGAATCAAAACACATAAAGAGAACATAAAACTTCACGGGCAGTTTGACCTTCCTATGTGAATTTTCCAAATACTGCGTTCAGGTTGCTTGATACTTAAGTATGTGAGCATAGCGGAACACGTATTTGGTGAAGGAGAGCGCTGTCGAGTAAGATCGTTCAGGTAAGCTCATTTGGGATGTTTTCTACATTTGGATCCCTTTTTTTAGGTACCGCAAAAATGTGTTCCTATTTTCCGATTGAATCTGAGAACTGCAGTTTGGCTGGGAACTTTGCAGCCCTCTATTGTCATGTCGCAGCAGAAGAAAAGCTTTACCTCCAAGCAAAGACTTGACTGGAAAGATCCGTTTAAGATTGACAAACGGCTGAAAGACGCAGTGCATCGAATCCCGACAATGGGGAGACCGAAGACCAAGATGAAAGTGGTCCACTTGGAAAGACTTGCAGCGGTTGGAGCGGCAAGTGTGTCTGATCGGGACGATCAGACTTAGGTGGAGGGCAGTGTGGCGAATACTGCGGCAACACAAAGCGAACAACGAGAAATAGGCAGAATGTTCGAGGAATGACGTAGACTGTTCCACAAAGAGAAACGTCAAGTTGGATGAACACTGCGAACAGCGAGAGAAAGAGAATGAGCGATGAACTTCAGGACGTTCGAGAGTTGCCATGAGTGCGAGCGCAGGAGGTATATAAGAGCCAAGACACAGCGGAGTTGGAGAGTGACAAGTCAGCAAGCTACAAATAAAGTGAGTTGCAAATAAGCAAGCTATAAGTTTAATTGTGTTAACAAGTTTTGTAAAGCGTTGTAATTGCTTTAACGAGTATTGTTAAGTGTTTTTACGGTATTAGCAAGTATTGTTAACTGTTTGTTGTACAATAAAGTTAATTGTACTACGATTCGGTCATCGTGAGCATTTATTTAACTATCCAGCGATACGAGCCGGAGGATATTTGGGAAATCCCTAAAAGTTGTGAGGATAATCGTAACAAAATAAATATCCCGTGTCACTGTGTTCGTTTACGCTAATCTCCGATACCGCTTAACCGATTTCAATGAAATTTTGTGGGTGTGTATTGTTGGTTCCATCTTAAAAGATAGGATAGTATGCTTCTATATTTATAAAAATGAAATGTCTTTCGTATGACGGCGATGCCTGACCAAACGGTTGAACCGATTTCAATTCTGTAAAAAGCACAATTTTGAACCTTCTGTGTGGAAGGTACCTTGATTTAAAAACATTTTAAATTTTTTGTTGTTGTTGCCGAAAAATGAAGAAAGCTGAGACGTCACGATTTCACAAATTTCATAGAGTTTTCCGTATATTGAATGTCACTAAACTACTAAACGGCTGGACCGATTTCGCTCATATTTGGAACATATTTCAGCACCTTGCAGGAAAATATTTCGACTAAAAATTTAAACGCTAGGGGGCGCTGGGGTCGGGATATTCATAGAAATTGCATTTAATTGTCGATTTGGCTCATATTTAGAATACAATTTAGCCAATTGAAAATAAATATTGAGACTAAAAATGTACACGATAGGTGGCATTGTGGACGATGTATTCCTAAAATTCTTATACACTGGGAATGATAAATATCTACTATATATTTGGGAAAGTATGTATGTATGTATGTATGTATGTGCCAGGTTGCAGTCTAAACAGACGGACAGAATCGATCAAAATTTTGAGAGTATTGCCATGACACCTGGGCCTATAATAGGATAAAAAAACTTGGGACAAGGGGGCGTGGCACCTCCCATAGGCGTGAAATTTTTAATAAGCCATAACTTCCAGACCATAAGTCACACGAACTTGAAATTCGGTATGCAGACATATCAACGGTAGGTGCTTATACGAGGGTATATATGAACATATTTGTAAAAGGGGGCGTGGCACATCCCATTGGCGCGGAATTTTTTATCAACTATAACTTCGGAACCATAAGTCACACGAACTTTAAATTTGGTATGCAGACATATCAGTGGTAGGTGCTTATAGGAGAGAATGTATAAACGAGATTGTAAAAGGGGGCGTGGAATTTTTATCAGCTATAACTTCGGCACCATAAGTCACACGAACTTGAAATTCGGAATGCAGACATATCGATGGTAGGTGCTTATACGAGGGTATATATAAATGTGTTTGTAAAAGGGGGCGTGGCACATCCCATAGGCGCGGAATATTTTATCAGCTCTAACTTCGGAACAATAAGTCACACGAACTTTAAATTTGGTATGCGGACATATCAGTGGTAGGTGCTTATAGGAGATAATGTATAAACGAGATTGTAAAAGGGGGCGTGGAATTTTTATCAGCTATAACTTCGGAACCATAAGTCACACGAACTTGAAATTTGGTATGCGGACATATCAGTGGTAGGTGCTTATAGGAGATAATGTATAAACGAGATTGTAAAAGGGGGCGTGGAATTTTTATCAGCTATAACTTCGGAACCATAAGTCACACGAACTTGAAATTTGGTATGCGGACATATCAGTGGTAGGTGCTTATAGGAGATAATGTATAAACGAGATTGTAAAAGGGGGCGTGGAATTTTTATCAGCTATAACTTCGGAACCATAAGTCACACGAACTTGAAATT
>NW_016159961.1:8607-15336 GCF_001687245.7 Rhagoletis zephyria | reverse complement strand
ATTTAGTTCTGTAGCTGAACAGTTTTAGATCTCGACACTTAACAAACTCCTGCCTATCGTGACTCGGCACAAAAATTTAAAATATTGGTTCCGTACGTCATGCGGACTGCGCCCCTCGTGCGGATGGGCGGGAATGGAGGGATATTATAGGAGGGTATATATAAACGAGTTTGTAAAAGGGGGCGTGGCACTTTCCATAGGCGCGGAATTTTTTATCAGCTATAACTTCGGAACCATAAGTCACACGAATTTGAATTTCGGTATGCAGACATATCAATGGTAGGTGCTTATACGAGGGTATATATAAGTATATTGTTAAAGGGGGCGGAGCACATCCCATAGGCGCAGAATTTTTTATCAGCTATAACTTCGGAACCATAAGTCACACGAATTTGAATTTCGGTATGCAGACATATCAATGGTAGGTTCTTATACGAGGGTATATATAAGTATATTGTTAAAGGGGGCGGAGCACATCCCATAGGCGCAGAATTTTTTATCAGCTATAACTTCGGAACCATAAGTCACACGAATTTGAATTTCGGTATGCAGACATATCAATGGTAGGTGCTTATACGAGGGTATATATAAGTATATTGTTAAAGGGGGCGGAGCACATCCCATAGGCGCAGAATTTTTTATCAGCTATAACTTCGGAACCATAAGTCTGACGAACTTGAAATTAGGTATGCAGACATACCAATAGTAGGTGCTTAAAGGAGGGTACATATAAACGAGTTTGTTAAAGGGGGCGGGGCACATCCCATAGACGTGGAATATTTAATCAGCTATAACTTCAGAACCTTAAGTCCCACGACCTTGCAATTTGGTACGCAGACATATCAATGGTAAGTGCTTATAGGAGGGTACATATAAAGGAGTTTGTTAAAGGGGGCGTGGCACATTCCATAGGCTCGGAATTTTTTATCAGCTATAACTTCGAAACCATAAGTCTCACGAACTTGAAATTTGGTATGCAGTCATATCAATGGTAGGTGTTTATACGAGGGTATGTATAAACGTGTTTGTGAAAGGGGGCGTGGCACATTCCATAGGCTCGGAATTTTTTATCAGCTATAACTTCGAAACCATAAGTCACACGAACTCAAAATTTGGTATACAGACGTTTCAATGGTAGGTGCTTTTAGGAGGGTATGTATAAACGAGTTTGTAAAAGGGGTCGTGGCACATCCCATAGGCGTGGAATATTTTATCAGCTAGAACTTCGGAACCATAAGTCACACGAACTCAAAATTTGGTATACAGACGTTTCAATGGTAGGTGCTTTTAGGAGGGTATGTATAAGCGAGTTTGTAAAAGGGGGCGTCGATCATCCCATAGGCTTGGAATTTGTAGCTATAACTTTGGAACCTTAAATCCCACGAACTTGAAATTTGGTATGCAGACATATCAATGGTAGGTGCTTATATGAGGGTATAAATAAATGAGTTTGTAAAAGGGGGCGTGGCACGTCCTATAGGCGTGGAATCCTTTATCAGCTATAACTTCGGAACCATAAGTCACATGAACTTTAAATTTGGTATTCAGACATAGGTATCTATGGGAGGTGTTCAGAGTAAAGTATATATAAATGGGTTTGTCAAAGGGGGATATACATATATGTACTCATCTATTAGATAACTGGGATATTTAAAACTGTGTTTTTTTTTTGAAACCTTACCGTCTTTATATTATTTTGAAATGGAAAGATTAAATCGTTTTTTAATAGCGCGATGCTGTTAAATGAAAAAGATTCATACATAATGAATAAAACTCGTTCTGAATTAAGCATTCTACCAGAAATGTGCAGCTATACTAAAACAGCCAAGCGAAAAGGCAGCTAAACGGAATGTACCGTAGTACACTAATTTTAATTTAGAAATTTGATCGTTACCTTAATCCACCTAATATTAATAATGGAACAAGATTTGTAGTACAAATTATGATCAATATACATTAGTTAAAGCACGATAAAGGTAAAAGTATGGCTCATAAGAATGCTTTAATGTAAACAAAGAAAATAGTTTGTGTCCTTTAAATTATGCTGGACTGAATATTTGTATTACTGTTTTATATTTTTATTTGTTTACCCCGAACGACGTCGGGTGCTCTGCTAGTCTATATATATAAAAATGAAATGTTTTCCGTATGATGGCGATTCCTGACCACACTGCTGAACCGATTTCAATTCTGTAAAAAGCACATTTTTTGGTCCTTCTGTGTGGAAGGTTCTTTGATTTTAAAAAAATTGAAATTTTTTGTTGTGGTTGCCGAAAAATGAAGAAAGCTGAGACGTCACGATTGCACAATTTCATAGAGTTTTCCGTATATTGAATGTTACTAAACTACTGAACGGCTGGACCGATTTCGTTCATATGTGGAACATATTTCAGCACCTTGAAGGGAAATAGTTTGACTGAAAATTTAATCGCTAGGTGGCGCTGAGGTCGGGATATTCATAAGAATTTCATTTACTTACTGATTTGGCTCAAATTAAGAAAACAATTTTGCCAATTTAAAAGAAATATTTGGACTTGAAAATTACACGATAGGTGGCCCTTTGTCCGAGACATCCCCAAAAATTGTTTTACGCTAAGAGAAGGGTATATCTACTATATATTTGTGGAAGTATGTATGTGCCCGGTTGCAGGATAAACGGACGGACAGAATCGAACAAAATTTTGACAGAGTATTGCCATGACACCCGGGCCTATATAAGGGTAAACAAATTGGGATTCGGCAAGGGGGCGTGGTACCTCCCATAGGCGTGAAATTTTTAATCAGCCAACTTGAAATTTAGTATGCAGTCATATATATGGTAGGTGCTTACCGTAGAGTATATATAAATGACTTTGTACAAGTGGGCGTGGCACATCCCATAAGCGTGAAATTTGTTATCAATCATAACTTCATAACATGAACTTGAAATTTGGTATACAGTCATATATATGGTAGGTGCTTATAGTAAGGAATAAATAAATGAGTTTGTGGAAGTGGGCATGGCACATCCAATAGGCGTGGAATATTTTATCAGCAATAAATCCGAAACTATTGTCATATGAACTTGAAATTTGTTATTCAGTCATACATTTGGTAGGTGCTTATAGTAAGGAATAAATAAATGAGTTTGTGGAAGTGGGCATGGCACATCCAATAGGCGTGGAATATTTTATCAGCAATAAATCCGAAACTATTGTCATATGAACTTGAAATTTGTTATTCAGTCATACATTTGGTAGGTGCTTATAGTAGGGATATATGAATGAGGTTGTAAAAGTGGGCGTGGCACATCCCTGAGGAATATTTTATCAGCTATAACTCCGGAACTATAGGCCACATGAACTAGAAATTTGGTATGCAGACATAACTATGGTAGGTGCTTACAGTACAGTATATATAAAGGGATTTTTAAAAGGGGGCGTTGCACATCCCATAGGCGTGGAAATTTTTATCAGCTATAACTCCGGAACTATAGGCCACATGAACTAGAAATTTGGTATGCAGACATAACTATGGTAGGTGCTTACAGTACAGTATATATAAAGGGATTTTTAAAAGGGGGCGTTGCACATCCCATAGGCGTGGAAATTTTTATCAGCTATAACTCCGGAACTATAGGCCACATGAACTAGAAATTTGGTATGCAGACATAACTATGGTAGGTGCTTACAGTACAGTATATATAAAGGGATTTTTAAAAGGGGGCGTTGCACATCCCATAGGCGTGGAAATTTTTATCAGCTATAATTTCACAACCATCAATCACATGCAGTTGAAATTAGGTATGCAGACATATCTGCGATAGGTGCTTACAGTAGGCTATATATACATGAGTTTGTAAAAAGGGGCGTGGCACATCCCATAGGCGTGGGCCCTTTTATCAACTATAACTTGGGAACCATAAGTCCCAAGAACTTGAAATTTGTTGTGCAGGCATATCTGCGGTAGGCGCTTTAAGTAAGTCTTATATATCTGAGTGGAACATCCCATAGGCGTGGAAAATTCGGAATCATATGTCACCTGAAATTGAAATTTGGTACGCAGACGCATCTATAGTAGGTGCTTATAGTAGGCTATATATAAGTGAGTTTGTAAAAGGGGGAGCGGCACGTCCCATGGACCTGGAATGTTTTATTAGCTAAAACTCCGGAGCTATAAGTCGCTTGAACTTGAAATTTCGTACGCAGCCATTTTAATGGTAGGTACTTATATTAGGGTATATATAAATGAGTTTGGAAAAAAGTGCATAGGAAATCCAATAGGTATGGAATTTTTTATCAGCTATAACTTCGGAACTATAAGTCCCACGAACTTGGAATTTAGTATGCAAATATATCAATGGTACGTGCATGTATATAAATGGTTTTGTAAAAGGAGGCGTGGCACATCCCATAGGCGTGGAAAATTTTATCAGCTATAACTTCGGAACTATAAGTCCCACGAACTTGGAATTTAGTATGCAAATATATCAATGGTACGTGCATGTATATAAATGGTTTTGTAAAAGGAGGCGTGGCACATCCCATAGGCGTGGAAATTTTTATCAGCTATAATTTCACAACCATCAATCACATGCAGTTGAAATTAGGTATGCAGACATATCTGCGATAGGTGCTTACAGTAGGCTATATATACATGAGTTTGTAAAAAGGGGCGTGGCACATCCCATAGGCGTGGGCCCTTTTATCAACTATAACTTGGGAACCATAAGTCCCAAGAACTTGAAATTTGTTGTGCAGGCATATCTGCGGTAGGCGCTTTAAGTAAGTCTTATATATCTGAGTGGAACATCCCATAGGCGTGGAAAATTCGGAATCATATGTCACCTGAAATTGAAATTTGGTACGCAGACGCATCTATAGTAGGTGCTTATAGTAGGCTATATATAAGTGAGTTTGTAAAAGGGGGAGCGGCACGTCCCATGGACCTGGAATGTTTTATTAGCTAAAACTCCGGAGCTATAAGTCGCTTGAACTTGAAATTTCGTACGCAGCCATTTTAATGGTAGGTACTTATATTAGGGTATATATAAATGAGTTTGGAAAAAAGTGCATAGGAAATCCAATAGGTATGGAATTTTTTATCAGCTATAACTTCGGAACTATAAGTCCCACGAACTTGGAATTTAGTATGCAAATATATCAATGGTACGTGCATGTATATAAATGGTTTTGTAAAAGGAGGCGTGGCACATCCCATAGGCGTGGAAAATTTTATCAGCTATAATTTCAAAACCATAAGTCAAATGAAATGAAATTTGGTACGCAAAGGTATCTACGGTAGGTGCTTATAGTAGGGTATCTTAATATAAATATACCGTGCCACTCTGTTCGTTTACGCTAATATCCGAAACCGCTTAACCGATTTCAATGAAATTTTGTGGGTGTGTATTGTTGGTTCCAACAGATAGGATAGTTGTGAACCCGAGAAAATATATATTTTTTTTCATCGAAATTTTTTCTATGCTTCCCGCATCGTGCTTTTCTAATATACATATATATCCTTGTAGTTTTTTGTTTTTGCACACGCACGGAGATAATGTCGCGAATGTTTACATATCCGCCGGTCTCGTTCACTGGCGTTTTTCTTTAGATATATTTGATGATTTTATGGTTGCACTTTTTATTTGTTGAGAGTTTTTTTGTTTGTTTCGTTCTTTTTAATCGGGTTTCGGCAGCATGTTTCACACTGAGGCGAAGTCAATATATCAATTTAAATTAACCATTTTTCCTTTAGGAAATGAAAGATATTGATTTTTTTAATTTTAAACAATTTAAATTCACTTTATTGAATAGAGCACTTCGTATAAAGAAGAACTGATTAGCAAACGTATTGCGCGGGTGATAGCGAGCGAATGATCCAAGTTTTTCTTGAGTTCTGCGTCGGTATCAAGGTACATTGAACAGGTAGTATCAGTAGAGCAGCTGATTTCATTTATTTTCAAATTATTTGGTCTCGAAAATGTCAAATATTTTTAATTTTTTCTCACGAAAATTATAACTTGTTAAAATCCATTTGCTTGTGAAACCTTTTTCCATACAAAACAAGCGATTGAATAGCAGCTTTTGGAACGTTCGCCCAACTCGGCAGCACGACCGCTGATTACTGGGCCTTGCAAAGGATGGATCAATGCTTCGAGAAGCAAACAAATTTACTAGGAAAGAAAGTTGCATCAATTTTTATTTTTTCCCATTTCAATTTTTTATTTTTTATAATTTTTTGTATTTCACATGGCACGCTTTGATTTAGAAGAAAAAATTCAGAACAGTTTTTGACACTTTCGATACCAGAAGCAACAACAAAATACACACAAATGTTGTTTTTGCTCTACTGATACTACCTGTTAAATGTGCCTTGGTCGGTATGGTTCGATGAGCTTATTTTCCCCCAGTCCTCGCAGAATTTATCAAGCCTAGTTATCTCGTAGAGAAGATTTTTATGATTATCTTCGTCGGTCTGGGGATTTGACCATGCAAAATAAATATTGAGTGTGAAGGGATTGGGATTTTTCCTGCTTTTCTTCTGTCATTTTGAGTTAGGGTTGCTTTATATGTAAGTGCGAACTGATTGAGTTCTTTTTTAGAATTGAGTGTGAAATTTGTATTGCGAGAGTATATTTTTACTTTATTTTCTTTTACCTAAAGGTAGCTAATCATATGTATGTACATTAGGGTGGGGGTAAAATTGTAAGTCTCACCCCCTCAGTCGCTAATACAACGGTCAAAGATA
>NW_016159961.1:0-1073 GCF_001687245.7 Rhagoletis zephyria | reverse complement strand
ATGCTTGTAAACCACTAAGTGCAATTGAAAGCATTCTTTGAAAACTATTTGTTTAGATTTTCAAACCGAAAGGCAAACGTTTAAATTGGAAATGACCTGAATCTGTTGAGAAGGCTGTTAATGGTCTCGATTTTGGATGTAGTGGAATTTGATGAAATGAACTTGTCATATCTAAAGTCGAAAAATACTTCGCTTTACCTAATTTATCAAGTACATCTTCTAACCTGGTTAATGGAAATTTGTCATCTACAACTTTTTTATTCAAAGATCTATAATCAACTACTAGTCTCCATTTTTTCTCTTCCCCCGCGCTCTTCTTTGGTACTATTAACAAGGGTGAATTGTATGGGCTAACGGAAGGTTCAACTATGTCTTCGTCTCATAGTTTGTCGACTTGTTTTTCTCTTTCTTGTAAACTGGAGTGTGGTACATTACATTTTTTAATGTAAACTGGTGTTTTGTCCGTTGTTCCAATTTTTTGCTCATAAAAATTATTTTTTGTCAAAATTTCTCCATCTAAATGAAAAATGTTTTGATGATCTTTACAGATTTCTAATATTGCAGCTTTTGCTTCCTTATCTAGCTTATCTATTTGAATTTCTTTTTGAATTTTCTGGAACCTACTTTCATCGGTTAAAGTATTTTTGAAATGTAGTATGTCATAATTTTTAAGCTTATCTATACTTAGTGTTATTTTTGATATATTTACTTCCTTTTCAGTTGTATTAAAAAATTTTATATGCGTTATTCCTTCTGACGGAATAATGGTATTTGCAACAAATATCCCTTTTCTTATTTCTTTCCCACATATTACGCTTTCTTCATCTACATCAATATCTACAGCTATTACTGTTTCTGTTCTTGGAGATATTTTTATGTTTTTAACTGTTTTCGTTTGCATATTCATTGGTATTATCAGATCATCATCATCAACTTGCGGTATTGTTAGTGTATACGTTTCATAATCAATCTTACAGCTACGCTCTGTATAGAAATCACTACCTAATATTCCATCTGCTAATAAATTTGAATTTTCCAACATTATGTGAAATTTATGTACTATTTCCTTATCT
>NW_016159960.1:57161-73344 GCF_001687245.7 Rhagoletis zephyria | reverse complement strand
TTGAACAACTTTGATATTAGCCGTTTGTTTACATTTCTTCGTTGTTTACAATTTGGTGGTGGCTTTTTACTACAATTTTCTTCATTTTCGCTTGTGACAACGTGTGTACACATAAGATAAAGAATAATTTAACACAACGGCATGATTTTTAGAAGAATTTGCATAATAAAAATGATTTTTCATGCGTTCAACAATTTTGCGGTTTTCTCCGTTCTCTTCGTTGTTTACTTCTTACAACAAAGATGGCGTCGAGATTGTCGGCAGCTAGAAAATAACTTTTTTCGTTCTTTCCTTCCCGCGTGATCTTGTGTCTTTCGTTCATGTGTTGAGAGAGATAGAAGCAATGACAACCTCACCGTCATGCGGTGGTGAGCAGGGATGCCGTTTGGATCTAAATAGATCCAATTGGATACATTTTTAGACGAATTTTTGCGGGATACTTATTTTTTCCTATCAGTATAAATGTGGGTACTTTTTTAAATCGGCCAAAATTTTATATTTTGTATAAAGTTTTTTTCGTTCAAAAATAGATTTTCATTAATGACGTTTTCTTAATGTTATAAAATTCGCTACTTAAGTGTGAAATTAGAGCGTTTTATTTTTTGTGAATGAAGCAATGAACATATGAAGGGATCTCACCAAAGCAGTGTAAGAAGAGCTTTAACAGACGGCAGCGTTGATCCGGATCAACTCGGGAATTAACTGCAGTTAATCCGGATTAAGTCCCAGTTAATCCCGATCAACTCGGGAATTAACTGCAGTTGATCCGGATTAAGTCCCAAATAATCCCGATCAACGCTGCCGCCTGTTTAAGCTTTTAGGCGCAATTGTTTAGTTAGCTAAAAAAAAGCTTTAAGCAAGATCTTAATATAATAATAATAATAATAGATTGGCGCTTACACATACGTTAGTTGTTCTCCTCCGATTTGTGGCGTACGCCTTGATGTTGTGACACAAAGATCTTAATATATATATAACGGGTGATTTTTTTGAGGTTAGGATTTTCATGCATTAGTATTTGACAGATCACGTGGGATTTCAGACATGGTGTCAAAGAGAAAGATGCTCAGTATGCTTTCTTTTTTCCTAAATGCGATTCTAACGGGCTACTCTCCTGCCCGCGTGATATTTTTTCACTTCTCAATCAAAGATTCGCAAAGAAAAACAGCTAAATATGCACACATTTATAGCTAAAATTTGAATGTGTAAAATTGGTCCTCTTCTTCTGGCAGTTTCACAGATTTCACAAACTCGTCCGGAAAAATATTCCGGCCGACTTCGGGCTAGTGAGAAGCAAATATTTCTCGCTAAAAGTGGGTCTCAACAGCCCGAGAACCAACCAAAGAAACAAAAATTGGGGGCCTTCGGGCACCTGTGTGGCAGTTTCAAGAATGGAAAAGTGGGCAACCCTGGTTTCAACTGAAATAAGTGCACACGTAACCACATAACCACATAACCACATTATGACGATGATGGTTGTTTGTTGCTTTTGCGATTTTTTTTTTACTTGTAAATGTACATACATACATACATATGTATGTGCATGTACGCATTTGTTTCCATTCCTCTTTCCCCCGTAAGTAGTCTTTTTGGCACTTTGCTGCGTGTCAGGTCTCAATGAGAAATAGCCATTGTTATTTTTACACTATCCCCCTTCACGCACCCCTGCCAGGCTAAGACATCTCTACCATGGTTTATTGATAAAAGCGTCCAATGTCCATTTTGTTGGCGATGGCTGTTGCATGCTGTCATGAACTCAACAAACTTACTTCATTCCCACTTTTCTTTGCAGATTCAGTACCCCAAGGTCAATTGAGTGAAGCTTACAACGGCGGTATCAGTGCCAACGGTAACAATAACCACCAACACAGCGACGACGAAGAGGATGAAGAGGATTATTCAGTGTCCGTGTCAGCTATAATTCAAAGGCGCGCCAGTGTACGCGGCTACAAGGGTAAGCGAGGCAGTCGCTACTCACGCAGAGCTTCCAGCCCAATGGATCACCTGATAGACACAGTTGACCGTCGGCGCTCCAGTGTCTACACATCAAGTTCAGGCATGTAATTCGTATTGAAGCAAAAGTTGATTTTCCTGCAACTTAATTTCCGATTGCCTTTTTTGTTTTTTGTAATCTCAATTGTTGAACATTTGCAAATAGAGCACTTGATATATGTAAGTCCATTAGATGCCTTATTTTCTCCATACATTTTGATAAAGTATTTCAGATCCTCCCCGGCAGCAGAATATAAAAATAGGACACTAAAAACTTAACAAAATAAAAAAAAAATATTCACTATTGCAAAATCTGGATGAGCTACTCCGAAATCCNTCCGGCAGCAGAATATAAAAATAGGACACTAAGAACTTAACAAAATAAAAAAAAATATTCACTATTGCAAAATCTGGATGAGCTACTCCGAAATCCGTGATTTATAAGAATGTTTTGCTGTAAGTTTAGGCACGGTGCACATTAGAGCGATACGATATGCGATGCGATATGAAATGCGCAATGTGCACATTAGAGCGATGCGACACGCGATACTATTTTGTGAAAGCTACACAAACATTTGTGCCCTTATAAGCTCGTATGTACCTTTCGAATGATGGGTCTATGTTTATATCTATAAACTTTTAAAAAATATATATAAGTATGTTTAATATCGAGTAAAACTGATGTTTATTTTTACAAAGACGGCTAAAAATTAAATGAGATATTCAAATTTTCATGACAAATTATTTCAGAATATTACGTTTACTACAAAAATAAATCGGTGAAAGCTGAATTTAAAAAAAGGTTAAGCAAAAATTTTTGAGTTATATAGCCAAAAATATTATTTTTCTCATGAAAGGTTGAATAACTTAATCAGATTTCCGCCGATTTTTTAAAGTAAAAATCACTATATATCAAATGTTAATATATGCATCAATTCAGGAGTAGTATAGTTGCTTTATAAAATAGTGCGTGAAAACTTTGCCAAATTTTAAAAACGGCGAAAAAATTAACACAGAAAACACACACATCTCTTAAGTTTTCTTAAAGTTTATATACATATATCATTCGAAAGGCCTAAACTCGTTTTATAGTCAACTGAGTTACAAGCTTATAAGTGAGGAAATCCGATTTTTTAACAGTGAATCCAGATTGTGTGGGTGTTTGACAAAAATTTCGAATCTCGATTCTTACTTCACTCGGCAAAACCTACATGAAAAATAACATGACTTACCTGGTATTCTAACTTCATTATTTTTTGTAGCAGTGTGTAATAGAGCACACAAATTTGTACTTTCTCTCTTTAATTTAAAAACTCCTTAAATATAATAAAACAACACTCAAGAAANCGGCGAAAAAATTAACACAGAAAACACACACATCTCTTAAGTTTTCTTAAAGTTTATATACATATATCATTCGAAAGGCCTAAACTCGTTTTATAGTCAACTGAGTTACAAGCTTATAAGTGAGGAAATCCGATTTTTTAACAGTGAATCCAGATTGTGTGGGTGTTTGACAAAAATTTCGAATCTCGATTCTTACTTCACTCGGCAAAACCTACATGAAAAATAACATGACTTACCTGGTATTCTAACTTCATTATTTTTTGTAGCAGTGTGTAATAGAGCACACAAATTTGTACTTTCTCTCTTTAATTTAAAAACTCCTTAAATATAATAAAACAACACTCAAGAAAAAAAAAACATAAAAATATAACGAATAATCAAAAATAATTACCTACATACATACGTCGTTTTTTAGTAGTTGTTATTAGATCTTATTTCTTCTTCTAATAGTAAATGAGATGAGTATTTCTTAATTGTTTCTAAATACACTGATTACTAATTATTTCAATATTTGAAACAAAATAGTTAATCATTAACAGTTAAACAAACACCAAATCCTTTTTGCTATTCAAAATCAAAAATAATTAGGTTTAAAATTATTGGATTCCTTAAATTTCTTTTTAAAGATGTGAAAACAAAGGCATATTAACCACCGCAAAGAGTATTCTTTTGTGCATTTACGTGTGTCCTTGACCTCAGACGCTATATTTCCCCATGCCAAACTAGTCATGTCTGTTGTACAGTCGTTTTTTTCTGTATAGTTAAATTCGACAAAAAAAAATTGAGGAAGATGCTTCTGCCTGTGAAATGGGCATGCTTATTGCAAAAAATACCGCGCAAGGCTAATCTCACCTCGTTCAGAAACCCGTGTCGCACGTGCGATACGCATGCAATATTATATCGCAGCGGTGTCGCACGTGCGATACGCATGCGATATTTAGTCTGTTCCAATAGCAGTCCGGTTTACAGGATTTAGTCAGAACTTACAGGAAGTCGTTCCTATTGACATAAAACCTGTAAGTGGGAACACATTTGAGAGAGTAACTGAGCAACTGTTCCTAGTCAGAAGTTACAGGATTTAGTCCGGAGTTTTTTNCGGGAACACTTTTGAGAGAGTAACTGAGCAGCTGTTCCTAGTCAGGAGTTACAGGATTTAGTCCGGAGTTTTTTCCCTGTAAGTTTATGAAAAGTGTCAAACGATCAGCTGATTTGCATATGCAAACAAAAACAGAAAGCGGTGAAAGCGAGAAACCTTGTATTTGTAAAAAAATGGAAGTAAACAACGAAATATTTGAATATGTATAGATTTTAATAATTATTTAGTGATATTTCTTCCAAATCAGTGTTGTACCAATGACATGTGAACAAACCGTCTGACGTTTTTACTGAAAATAGTGCTTATTGCGTTCCCGTGCACTTCTGCATCTGTTCTAACGCAAACGGCAATAACGCAAAATTTGCTCTATTTCACTTTTAAATGGGAAATAAAACCAAAATCTGAGTTTTTCTTTATTTCCAACAAAGGTTGGAAATAAAACAAATCTTGCCTTATTTCCCATTGCTTATTTATACTATTTGTAAAAAAAAACAGTTTACTGACAGAAGGAAAAAGAATTTTGTTTATTCCAAAAATACAATTAAACCAAGGCACATTGAACAGGTAATATCAGTATAGCAGCTGATTTGTATTTTTTTTTCAAATTATTTGTTCTCGAAAATGTCAAATATTTTACATTTCTTCTCACGAAAATTCTAAATTGTTAAAATCTATTTGCATGTAAAACATTTTCCATACAAAACCAGCGATTAAATAGCAGCTTTTGGAAGCTCGCCTAACTCAGCAGCACAACCGCTAATTACTGGGCCTGGCACAGGATGGTGGATCAATGCTTCGAGAAGCGAACCAATTTACTAAGAAAGAAAGTTGCAACAACTTTCATTTTTTCAATTTAAATTTTTTACCTTTTTCGTATTTCGCATGGCACGCTTTGATGTAGAAGAAAAAATCGGAACAGTTTTTGGCACCTTCGATACCAGAAGCAACAACAAAATACAGGCAAATGTTGTTTTTGCTCAAATGCTCTAAACCTGTTTGATAGGCCTTGACCTTGAATTAAACAAAAAATGTGATATAATTCATATGAAGAAAGTAATATTCAAAAAATATTTTTACTTATGAAAAGTCTAACAAAATACATATAGGAAAAGCATCGTCTTTAAAAACTGCTCCGCATATTGGACATAGCGCTTTTGTATGAATTTTTTCTGCATGCTTTTTAACATATAAAATGTTTGCATAGAACCATGTCGCAATAAACAGATGAAGTAATAAAACGGCTTTCTCGCTTTATTTTCTGACATTCGGCTGCCTTATAGTCACATTTTATAGGCAAATTTTCAAATAAAGCAGTGGCACCTGGTAAATTCCACTATGTGTGGAGTGCAGCATGCAATAACACCATACACAATAATTCCCATTACTTGGACATTAAAAAGCAGTTTCAGAAGTGAACTAGTGTTATTTTATCATATTTCCTTTTTTTAAACGGTTATAATGCCACCAGTACATAATTGCGAAAGATGGGGAGGGGCGGGGGACGCGAGCGCGACGTCGAACGCGGCGTGGCGCGGGGTGGCGCGGGGTGGCCCGTGAACGCAGACCGCCGCGACGCCGGGCACTTTCAAAATTGTATACTTACAAATCCGTCCATTTAACTTGTTCATGTACTACTTTTTGTCAAATGTAACTGGGTGACTACCTACATATGTGCACTAGTTTGCTTTATTACTCAAAATGTTAAGTATAAAAGTTGGTCCTATAGCTCAACGAGAAATAAAATAAAGCAAATTTGTGTTATTTCACATTCAATTGGGAAATAACACAAATTTGCGTTATTGCCGTTTGTGTTATTTTACCCCCCCGAAATTCAGTACGTACATATGTATGTATATGAAATGATTTCCATGCTCATGTAGAAAACTGAATGTTATTGGAAAAATGGGCATGGCATCTATTCTATCTATACATACCTATTACTAACATTATAAATGTGAAAAGTTTGTATGTTTGTTACTCAAACACGCAAAAGGGCTGGTCTTTTTGGAATATTTGACCCTAGATATTTAGCTGTACTAGGGACTGACTTATTCGAATAAATCGTATTTATGGTCCAATTTTCTGAATTTGCACGTACGCATATTAGAGATATAAATAGAAATTAAGCTCCCTAAAACGGACACGATAGGTGGTACGGAAGTAAAGTTATTTCAACTTAAAGTTCATTTAGTATATTTTTTTAATTAGGAACCATTTGCTGCCGTACTTCTTAACTGAATGAAAGATTGTTTTACAGTTCGAAAGGTGTTTCATAGCGCCGCAAAACAATAATATAGTATCTAATGTAATTATCAATCGTAAATATAGATACAGTATTCCACAGTATGGTAGTTTCATCCACGCCTGCTTTGGCTTTTAAATTTTGTGATGATGTGTGTCAAGTTGGAAAGTGGATTTCAACATGGCTTCACTTAAACCTAATTTACTACTTCAAATATGATTCCACTTCCTTAAAAACTACATTAAAGTAGCTACATTTTAGGTATTTTAATTTTGGAAAAATTACTAGTATCGGGAAAATCCTAACGAATAAATTTGAAAATTCGTGAAAAAAGTACCAAATATTCATTTTAGGCTGCGTGGGTAAATTTCTGGTTAGCTGTATTAAAAAACTGAGTACGCCATTCGCTTTAGCGGCTTATTCTTCATGAGGTTGGATGTATATTTTGACGTAGGATACGTCTTACGTTTCGATATGGAGGCTATGCTCAAATGTTGTAGTTGTAATTTTTAGAGCTTCACGAAAACGCTTATGAGAACTAATCAAGCGCTTTCAAACAAAAGTGTGGCGTTTCAAAGATATAATTCCAAGCCTATCGACAAATTAATTTTTGTAAGTAACCATTTCGGTTTCTATCGTAGAAACAACGGTCAATATTGGCTTATTTTGGGATCAATTTTGAGCCTTTAAAGTGCTTTAACAACTTCTGATTTGCAGATATAACTTTCATTTTCGGGATGTAGGTTCTTTAGAGCAATAGAAATATTACCGTGTACAAATTTTATATAAATTCAACAAATTTTGAGCATTTTAAGGCAAAAAATTGTTGAAAAAACTACCAAATTTTTTTTATTAAAAAAATGCTCGAAAACCGCTCGAATGATTTTGTTTATGTTTCCTTTAATCAAAAACCCAAGGTTTTTCCTTTCGTGTGGTGTAAGGGAAGTATTTGTTGATATCTTCTAAATATGTTTATTTTATTCAAATATATGTATGGGCATAAATGATTTTTCATACAAAATCACTTCGTCATCATTTTGCAAACACGTGCATGCGCTGGAAGTAAGAGAAGGAGACAAAAAGTATATGTGTGTAGGTATTTCGGATTTTGAGTAACAGGTGGCGCAATATGTATAACCTAATCGCAGCGTATGTATGTAAATACGTGCATACGTACATATTATGATTGCAGTTAATATGAATCTATTTTTATTTTACATCAATGCGTAATACGCGAAAAGTTTTTCGTCATATCAGATTTGTATAGTTCGTTCGAGGTTTAGAAATGAGATATCAAATTAAAGGGCTTGGCCTGTGGATATGCAATAACTTCTTACTTTTTCGAAAAGAGTTGTCACCTGACCAAAAATTAAATTCAAATTATTTTTAAGCTAAATCAATTATTACACTATGAGTATTGATTGAAAAGGCTTTATTTTTTAATTATATATTAATTTTATTTTTTAATTATATATATATAGATAGATAGATAGATAGATAGATAGATAGATAATAAAATGAGGTTTGNATATTTTTTAATTATATATATATAGATAGATAGATAGATAGATAGATAGATAGATAGATAGATAATAAAATGAGGTTTGCACCGCGACCTAGTGGTCTATTGTGCCCTCCACTCTTCACAATACCTCCTCCAAACCTAATTCCCTGAGAAAATTTAACAGTACCTTAGGGGAAAGGGAGTGAATGTGCCTAAGCTGTGGCCACATTGAGCGTAAACTTCTCTCACGTCTTCTGCAGACTGCATCACATTCGGTGAGGATGTGTAGAGGTGTCTCACTGGTAGCGTCGCAAAACCGACAAAGGTCACTCGACCATATCCCCAGCTTGTGTAGATGCCCCCTCAGCCTGCAGTGTCCTGTGAGGATACTTGTTATTATTCTAAGCTGCCCTTTTAGGCGGTTAATTAACCTTTGGAATCTCCTTTTGTTGTAACCTCCCAGTAAACTCTTTGCCTGCATTCCTGACGAACTATGCCTGTTTAAATCCCTCATAGTGATCCTCTCTATCCTGAGCTCCTCTTTTAGAGTGTTGGGACCCACTCCTAGGAAGGGCTCGGGGCCGACTGGAGTAGTGGCTTCCGCCTCTCTTGCGAGACAGTCAGCCTCTTCGTTACCCTCTACTCCCTTGTACCCAGGTACCCACGCTAACTTGATTTTATTGTGTCTACCTAGGGAGTTAAGCTTCTCAATGCACTCCAGGACCAGCAACGATTTGACCTCATAGGATATAAGGGCCTTGAGTGCTGCCTGACTGTCGCAAAGGATTAGGATCCTCTCGTTTCATTACCCTCTACTCATTCTTGTATCCGCACATAGGTAGATAGCGTAAGCTTCTGCTTGAAAGATCCTGGATCTGGGTCCAACAATTCCCGAACCTATTCCTTCTGGGGTCTTCGAGCCATCCGTGTACCAGTGCAGAGTGCAGCCCTGAATGAATGTCTCAAAAGCGGAGACACTCCAGGTCGCTTCACTGCAAAGCTCTATTTTGAATTTCTTCTCAAAGACTATGGTATTTCCTATGTCATCTCTAGGTAACAGGGCTTGTGGGAGCGAGAACCCTAGCTTCTCCATGCTCCTAGAGGAAATGACTTTACCTTTACCAAATGCCTCTCTCGCAATGTTAAGCAGAGTTCTTTTGGCTGACTGCTCTATGGTTATATGAAGAGGCTCGAGTTCAAGGACTACTTCCTGCGCCGTCGTCGGACATGTTCGCATCGCTTCCGTTATACAAACACATGCCAATCGTTGTAGCTTGGTGAGCGACTGTCTTACCGTGGCTAGAGTAGTTCTTGAAAACCAAGCTACCGCCCCATAGGTGATCATTGGCTGTACTATCATGATGTAAAGCCACCTTAGGATTCTGGACGTACAACCCCAGGATTTTCCCGGCAGACGCTTACACACCCTTAAAGCTCTCGTTGCCCTGGAGATGATCGCGTCCACATGTTTCTTACATAGAAGTTTGGTGTCTAGGACGGAAGGGCTCTTTTTCTAGTGAAAGGAATGATGGCGGTGTTGGCAGGATTTATGATAAGCCCTAACTTATCGCACCAACCCTTCATCAGTCTTAAGCCTCTTTGAATGATGTCGCAGAGGGTGCTCTCAAACTTCCCTCTGGCCATTATTACTATGTCATCCGCATAGCCTTGGCAGCGGATACCATTGTCAGAGAGAAGTTGAAGGAGTTCATCCACCACTAAGCTCCACGGAAGGGGTGATAGGACCCCTCTCTGCGGGCAACCCTTTGTTGTCTGAAGTTGTACCACGCTGTCTCCTACCTCGGTTACAGCAATCCTTGTTCGCAGGAGCGCATCCACCCAATTGCAGATCGCTGGCTGCACGTTTCTCCTCTCCAGTGCCCTGCGCACTCCAGAGTGTGAGGGTTGCCACGTGTTTCAGAAAGCAACTTTG
The DNA here is from genome assembly GCF_001687245.7 of Rhagoletis zephyria. Taxonomy (NCBI): domain Eukaryota; kingdom Metazoa; phylum Arthropoda; class Insecta; order Diptera; family Tephritidae; genus Rhagoletis; species Rhagoletis zephyria. The sequence continues at coordinate 63,230 of NW_016159960.1, read as the reverse complement.
ACTTAAATAGAAAATTGAAATGTATATCCTGATATGGATATCAGACGAGAAAGGTTGTGGTTTAAAAATATTTTGCAGAGGGTTGCCACCTTGTTATAAACTTAGATTCAATATAAGCAATAGGTAAAATAAATTACTTCAATATGAATATAAATCAAAATCGCTTTGAAGAAACTTTATTTCTAACTGTTTGAAAAGTCGAATCAAATTCAATTACATATATGAAATATTGAAATGTTGGCGTCAAACAAAAAAGTATTAAGAAATATTTAGTTTGAGTTTGAGAATTTACGACATTGAAGAGGCTTTCCACCTGTGTAAAAAGTTTAACTAAAATTATTTAATAAGTCAAATGAATTATTAAAGAATGGGTATAAATTGATATTGGTTAAAAATGTTATTTTCTGAACTTTATTTAAGGGAGTTGCCAAAATATTTATAAATTAAATTCAACTTGAATTAAGTGAATTATATACACAATTTAAATATGTGTGTCAGTCGAAAAAGGTCGAATAAGGTTTTCGTTTTCAAACATTTTGAATAGAGTTGTCACCTGTTATAAAATTAGAACTTAATTAACTTATGCATAAGTTAAATGAAATATCAAAATATGACGTGAAATGAAGGGGGTAAGATATCCTAATTTTGAATATTTAGAATATTGGCAACCCCTGTTTCAAAAGGTAAACTCAAATTATTTAATAAGTGAAAGCAATTATTAAAAATAAGGGTATCAAATAAAATGGGTTTAAGGCTTTATTTCTGAACTGTATTTAGGAGCGTTGTCACGTATTTCAAAAATGAAATTTAACCAGAAGTTCAAATTTAACTTAATTTATCAGGCACATGAAATATGTAGGTATCACAATATCAGACGCAAGAGAAGTTTTTATTTCTTAACAACATTTAGGAGGGTTGTCAACTGTTTCAGAAGTCTTAGCTAACTTATGCACAGATCCGAAGATAATGCGAAGACGAGCACGAACACGAAGAAGAATACTAATACGGGACCTAGGCCAATATAAAAAGTAGTACAAATTTCTGCAGTATGAAAGGAAATAAAAATGAATCGAAGTAGTGATACAGGTAAGGCATATATCTACTTAAAAGCTGATGGTACATATCAGGGTTGGTGGGAATATTCGCATTCGCAACCGCGGAGCTTCCGCATTAATTTTAACATTCCCATTCGTTTTCGCATTAGCAATAATCAATGCGGAGCTTTTGCCACTTCATTGCAGGTTGGTATGTTAAAACGACTACGATGTTCCCCGGCAGGCCGCTTATCCGCGTGTATCACCAGCTTTAAATCAGGTGAATTAGACATTTCCATAGCACATTTGAAGCTTCTAACGTAGTTGTTAGTGATGTGCACCATTTCCTGCAATTGGATTGTAATGCTACGCTCTATCGCATTTAAATACGTGCAACGCAGTTCGGCTTGGTCGTGCATGTTACTTACAAAATATATTTGCAAAAACTGTGGTTTTTGCTTACCCTCCGGTTGAAGCGACCCAATGCTGTGGTAAACTTGAACTTGTACTTTAAATGTCGGCATAAAACCACCTTCGTAAACAATATTTGCCCCAAATGACGTCATTTGAAATGCCGAGTTATAGTTTCGAATTCTCTTTAGAAACGCTTTTGATTCGGAAGTGGTCCCTAGCAATAACGTGTTTAATGGGTTCGGTGGCTCAGCTAGAAGAGGTAGGGATACCTTTCCATTTGAGCAACACATGCTAGAGGTTTCACCTTTCCACTTCTTCGATTTACAGTGCTGGCACTCATCCGACATTGGGCCAATATTGGTAACATCTAAATGATGCTCGCTGAATAATTATATGCACCGTACTTCAAGTCATTTAAATTAAACGTGCGTTCCCTGCGTGCAGAGTTTCTTGCTGCATTGGACTGCAAGCGGGCTCGGCGTTCTTCCCCAGTCTCTTCAGCTCTTTGACGATTTTGCCTGAGTGCTTTTAATGAATGTGTCAATATATTTCTTCGCTTCCTCGGAGGCATACTCAAACAATCGTTTGTGAAAATGTGTGAGTATTCAAGTCAAAATATATACGGAAATCTTTATATCACTGTTTTGAGTATCTAAGGTCATGTGAAAAATAATAGGTATACGATTTTTTGACCAGTTATAGATATATATCTTTTGTCTGTATAACGTTTATAATTCTTTTATAAAAGTGCAGTTCATTACCTAATGAAAACTACATGAGTCTAAATTTTAAACTTTGTAGAAAAATTTACACAACGAACATTTTATTCAGACTTTTTAAAAAAATTTAAGTACGCAGTTTTATAGCCCATTAATTTCTATCTTAACAAAATACAAATTTCAAGTGGCAATGAATTCGCATTTATTTTGCCGATAGTGTTATTATTTTCTACCATACAAAAAAAAAATCTCAAACATACATACTTTGTATGGAAGTGGGTGACACCGTCAGCAAAAAAGATAGAAAAATTCAACGCTATTTCAAACTTGCATTTTATTAAGCTAGAATTTATGGGCTTCAAATTTTTCTACAAAGTTTGAAATTTAGAATTATATAATTTTTGGATGGATAATAAATGACCTGCCATTTTATGAAAAAAAAATTTACATACAAAAGAAAATTTAGTCAAAACTGGCGAAAACCTCGTGAAACTACTATTTCACACATGACTATATTTAAATTGTTTGCTGTAACAAATTCTAAAAATATTGCGCTCTCATTCTTCTTCACTTTATTGTCTTATGCATTGAAGTTCTTTTTCTATTTAAAAAATATTTTATAGAACTATTTGAAAGAAATCAGCTGATTCCTTTTTAAATACACAGATGAACACACAACACTTTCTTGGCAAAATTAGGCTGGCAGTCTTTACATCAACATCTGCTTTGAATGTGCACATATATTTCTTTCCTACCTAGGAGGCGTATTTACCCAACCGTTTATAAAAATGTTGAGTATTTAAATTTATTTGATTTTCAAAGGCACATTAAACTCTTTTGGAGCAAATTAAGTCAACAAAACCAAATATTTTGAAGTATAACTTTTTTAAATTTACTGTTTTAAGCATTGTTAAAAAATGTGTTTACTGAAATATTTTAAAGTTAAAGTTATCTATGTACTTTTAAACTTCACAAATGTATACACATAATTTTTTGGCGAATAGATAGACAGTCATAATATGAACGGCAATATTTGTATCACTTTTGAGTATCTAAAGTCATGTGAAAAATAATAGGTATACAATATAAACTAAGATTTCCAACATGACTATATTTAAGTTTTTTGCCGCTTCAAACGCCTAAATGCACTTTTGCAGCGAATTAGTCTAACAAACTCTAAAAATATTGCACGCTAACTCTTCTTCACTTTATTGTCTTACGCACTGAAGTTCTTTTACTATTTATAAAATCTTTTATAGAACTCTTTCAAAGAAATCAGCTGATTACGTTTTAAATCAACTTCTACTTTGCTTTACTTTTTTTAAACAGCGTTTATAAAAACTTTTACCGGCTGGTTGGTTCCTTTTTAAATGCACAAATGAACACACAACACTTTCTTGTCCAAGTTTCTTAACGCAATTCAAAATATGACTGGCAGTCTTTGCATCACTTCGGCTTTTATTAAATCAATTCCCTTAATATTTTCAATACAAAATGGACAAAATTTTGGTGAAACAAAGCCTACTGAAATTTGAAAATATTAACGAAAACGTTTTTAATACATACATACAAACATACAATCGTAAATAAGAATTTAAATCTTAGCATCGATGTTATTTTAAAAATTCAAATTCGGTAAATAATTTGAATATTCCAAAGCAGCCTACTGAGATTTGAAAATATTAACGTAAACGTTATTAACATACACATACTTCCGCAAATATGAACGTATAATTTAGCATCAATGCTATTTCAAATATTCGAATTCGCTAAATATTTTCAATAATCAAAAACAGCCTACTGAGATTAAAAAATAATTAACCCAGTAAAATTAGATAAATTTAGTAGGAAAATTGAAAAAAAATTTGTAACAGCGATTTTTTGATGCAGTTTACTTCTATTTAACACGTAGATCATGGATCCATTATCGCCCCTAAATTTCATTTGGCAACATTCCGCCATCTTGGATTTAAGTTTTTTTGGGTTTCAGCGATTTGCAAGCATATTTTGCATTTTTCGTTAAAAAATTGTTAAATGCAAATATGTAGAGAATTTAATATCCCACCTTTAGGTTATAGACGATTTTTTAAAAATTGCATTTTTTATTGTAAAAAATTAGCAAAAACTGCTAAAAAATTTTACACTGTCACGGTTTTCGTCATTTTTTGACAATTTCTGTTGAAAATACATGTATTTGAAATTCTAAAGTTGTAGATAATTTCATTCTTCACAACTTTACACGAAAATTTTTTTTTTGTACGACGCTTCCAGTAAAATTAGATAAATGTGGTAGGTGTGCAATTTTTTTATTCTGTTTACTTCGATTTAACACGTAGATCATGGATCCACAGTCTCGCCACTAAATTTCATTTGGCAGCATTCCGCCATCTTGGATTTTTTTCTGGGTTTTTGCGATAAGCTGCAAATATTGTAAGTGTGTAATTTTGTATTTTACATAAAAAATAGGTAAATACAAATATGCAGAGAATTTAATTTCCCACATCTGTTGTATAGAAAGTCAAAAAAAACATTTTCTATTGTAAAAAATTAGCGAAAACTGCGAAAAAAGTTTCCATTGTCCCGGTTTTCACCATTTTTTGAGTTTCTGTTGAAAATACGTAGCATATTGAAATTCCAAAGTTGTAGAGAATTTCATTCTGAGTTTTACGGCGCATCCCGTACATTGCAATTTTTATCGCGTTTCCGGCCGTGATATAAGCGTCGTACAAAAAAATTTAGGTACAAAAGCTGTGGAGAATGAAATTGTCTACAACTTTGGAATTTCAATATGCTATGTATTTTCAACAGAAACTGTCAAAAAATGGCGAAAACCGTGACAATGTAAAATTTTTGTAGCATTTTTGCAAATTTCTTACTATAAAAAATGCTATTTTTAAAAAACCTTCTATAACCCGAATGTGGAAAATTAAATTTTCTACATATTTGCATTTAACAATATTTTAACGAAAAATGCAAAATAAGCTTGCACATCGCAGAAACCCAAAAAAACTTAAATCCAAGATGGCGGAATGTTGCCAAATGAAATTTAGGGGCAAGATATTGGATCCATGATCCACGTGTTAAATCGAAGTAAACTGCATCAAAAAATTGCTATTAAAAAATATGTTAAAGGTAAAAATTGTAATTTTACTGGGCTACAGTAACGTAAATTATTAATACATACATACGTTCCCAAGTATGAATGTAAATCTAAGCATCAATGCTATTTTAAATATTTAATATAAATAACTTGAATATTCAAAAACACACTACTGAGCTTTGAAAATATTAATGTGAACGTTATTAATACATACCTACATACATTCGTAAATACGAATTTAAATCTTAGCATCGATGTTATTTTAAAAATTCAAATTCGCTAAATAATTTTGGTATCCAAAAGCAGCCTACTGAGATTTGAAAATATTAACGTAAACGTTATTAATACATACATACATTCGCAAATATGAATATATGTAAATCTTAGCAACAATGCTATTTTATAAATTCAAATTCGCTAATAGGGCATTCGCACGAGGCGATTTTACAGGCAACAAAAGTTGAATGCGGAGTTGAATGAGAAGTTGAAAGTGAAAAAGTTGCTATCCCTATTCAGACGAGGCGATTTTCAATTCAACACGAATAGTTATTTACATTATTTAAAATGAATTTAAATCGCAAAATTTTATCAATTGGCGTAAATTTGGTAAGCCAAGCGTTGGTAGAAGTGCTTTTAGCGAAGCTGAAAGATAAAATAAGAGTAAAAAGTAGAAAAGAAGAAAAAGTATGTATACAGAACAGTGTTGGCATTNATATGTAAATCTTAGCAACAATGCTATTTTATAAATTCAAATTCGCTAATAGGGCATTCGCACGAGGCGATTTTACAGGCAACAAAAGTT
>NW_016159960.1:50119-57061 GCF_001687245.7 Rhagoletis zephyria | reverse complement strand
TCTCTATAACTTGCCCAAAAATTTACCGATTTGGACAATTTTACTTTACAAATTTTACTTTAACAGTTTGGACTACAAAATGGTGTTAATAACTATTCTAAGAAGTCGTTGTTTTTGTATTATTCAACAGTAAACAAGAAATTAAAAAAAAATTTTAAATTCAATATCTCGAAAAAGGTATTTTAATTTTTTTTCAAACTTTTTTATTATTAAACAGACACTTTAAACTTCATTTAGACTGGATGTCTAGTTATAATTTTTTTTAAGACAACTGTTTTCTCGGTAAAACCATGGAATGAGAAATTCACATCGATCTATAATAAAGAAAGTTCATAAAATATTGATTATGATTTATGTCAATATAGTAAAACTTGAATTATTACGAAATATTAACTTGAATTTTATCATGATTTCAATGCTTGCAGTCTTTTTTTACCTCGCTTCTATTAGCTCGGGATGTAACTACAGTGAAACCCGCTTAAGTAACCAACATTTTTGGGCAATGTGAATTTTTGAATGTAATCTGAAGAAAATCCCTCTCTTAAGTACCTCCCCGCTTATTCACCCAACCCGCATAAGTAGCTCAAATTTTCGTATCCTATTTGCCATTTTACCTATAATTTTCCTCTTTTAAAATTCCTTAAACTATTTACATATTTTGAATCTCAGTGGCAGCGGCAAAAAAATTATAAAAAATCAACGGTAATTTTAAGCCATTTTAAACTTGCACATTATTGCTCTAAAATTGAATGGGCAATAAAACTGTATTTTTTTTTCATTGGGCGGGGTTTTAACGTGACGGGACCCAAACCCAGCGCACGCGAAGTTTTACGCCTTCTCACTTTAGCTCCCTCCCAAACGGGTGTTTGGTTGCTACCAAGAGGATACCTGGATATAAATATCCGGACGTTGTGAGCTGCGATTTGAACCGTACGCAGAAAAATCGCTTCTGGCCACTCGCAAGTGAATGGCAGTCAGAAGTTTTCCACTTCTGCACACGGACCCATCACGAGCATGCATCAGCTCGTATGCCGAATATGGTCTGATGAACGCATGCCCGACGACTGGATTTTAAGTGTGCTCTGCCGAATCCACAAGAAAGGCGACCCCGCCATACGTACCAACTACCGCGGAATCAGCCTTCTAAGCATAGGTTATAAGGTCTTAGCGATTGGAAAAAATTTCTTCAAAAAATCGATTTTCACCCAAAAAACGAAAATGCTGATAAATCTCCGTAAAAAATTTTATCGGCCAAAAGAAAAAAATACGTGTCTCCTTATTTTGACCAAGAGTCAACATATTGAAGTTTCGTTGAATAATAAAATAATGTCCCGAGTGGACCGGTTGAATTGAAATCACAGTATATACAGTAATAAACCTTTTCTCAGTTTTTCACCATTTGGTCCCCGAGGAGTACTTTTGGGTTGTGTGCAGCATTTTCGGTTTGCGCGCACGGCAACACTTACTGTGGGGAATTGCGCCTCATGATTAGAAAAAGTTCTTTTCGAGGATAAAATATACATAATTATGTGTTATTTATGAACAAAATGTAGGTTAAGTATAATATTCATCTTTAATGTATGCTGACATTCATGCTTAATGAAGAATAATAGCAATAGTTAAGTACATAATTAACGCTTGCGTTTTATAAACTGGAAAACTCAAATCGTAATTATAGCACTGCATGCAGTTTTCTTAAAAGTAAGTTTAAAATTAAAAAAAGGTCCATTTTAAGATTATCTTTTTATGAAAAATTAATTAATTTATCAAGCAAAATTCTAAATTTCCGAATATATTTAAGTCTAAAAAAAAAACTAGGTTTGTATAGCTATACAGACTTCAATGCCTGTTAGCGCATTCGCTCAGACAGTCCATTAAGCACACCCAAGTTTGAGGGATCTACAAGTTACTAGCGTTTTCCGCATTTAACAGTTCATTATCATGTACGATGTAATATAACAAGTTATACACCGAACTATGATAATCTGTACTACTATCTATAATAATAGACAATAATTTGCAATGTTTTTACACATTTGCAATTAGTTTCGGTCAATATTACACAGTCATGACTTGTGCCACTCTGTCATAGTACGGTTGTTGCTCCCTTTCATACCTGAGCAACTCTGAATCAAAAAAATTTATGCTCCTTCTCATTATCAACCCTGATCAGATTTTACCCCCGAGGAGTACTCAAAAAGGTTTATTACTGTATATACTGTGATTGAAATGGAAAGCATCATATACAATTATATGTAGTTAACTTACATACATACCCAGTGGAAATTCTATGCATACGACATCGCTGTTGGTGGCATGACCTTGCTGCTACAAATTTGTACAAATGTACAAATCGTGCGATCCCTGCTTAACAGCTTCTTTACAGCGTGTTCACTACTGCTACAGATAGCACAGCGTAATGTGCCGGCGCAACTATGTAGGATAGCTTAAACCCTCCATCAGGCGCATGGGTTCTACTCACGCGGTTAGTCGCGTGGATGACAATAGTAGTCCAACTTCTTTGGCTGCTATAATATTTTATTTAAACATAATTTTTGTATTTGTTTCCAATAAATGTTTACTTATATTATTTTATACGTCTCAAATATATTTTGACTTTGGTTTTATCTAACTTTTATGAGAGAAAAATTTTAACAGGCAATGCGTGTTGTTTCGAGCAGTTTAATAGAAGGTTCTTAAGAATTATTGCAAATTCAAAATATGCAATAAAAATAGCTAAACTAATTTCACATTTTTATTTTAAATAATAGACTTAATACTGAACAGTAACGAAATATAAAAGCATATAAACGGGGAAATACAAGTCAAGTATTGAGATGTTATTCTCTGCCAAACAAGCGATGCTCTCATCTCTCATATGATACTTACATGCATATTTATGTATTAATGTATTCTATCATTCTTGCATATTTCTACGTCTTTGGTAAATTTTTCTTGTGGACTTCGCCGAAAGCAATTTTCTGGCATGTCGGCTGGTGGAGGCTGTATATCTTTTCTATACCAGGCAGATGCCGTCCTCGACGCTCAACTTCTCTTGACATATTAGCAATCGGTGTTCAGTTTGCGGTTTTACTAGCTCCCAAGCAATAATTTCCAAATTATAAAAAAATTAATCTTATCTTCATCTTCTTCANTTTTGTATACAACTCTGAATCAAAAAAATGTATGCTCCTTCTCATTATCAACCCTGATCAGATTTTACCCCCGANCTCTGAATCAAAAAAATTTATGCTCCTTCTCATTATCAACCCTGATCAGATTTTACCCCCGAGGAGTACTCAAAAAGGTTTATTACTGTATATACTGTGATTGAAATGGAAAGCATCATATATATTTATATGTAGTTAACTTACATACATACCCAGTGGAAATTCTATGCATACGACATCGCTGTTGGTGGCATGACCTTGCTGCTACAAATTTGTACAAATGTACAAATCGTGCGATCCCTGCTTAACAGCTTCTTTACAGCGTGTTCACTACTGCTACAGATAGCACAGCGTAATGTGCCGGCGCAACTATGTAGGATAGCTTAAACCCTCCATCAGGCGCATGGGTTCTACTCACGCGGTTAGTCGCGTGGATGACAATAGTAGTCCAACTTCTTTGGCTGCTATAATATTTTATTTAAACATAATTTTTGTATTTGTTTCCAATAAATGTTTACTTATATTATTTTATACGTCTCAAATATATTTTGACTTTGGTTTTATCTAACTTTTATGAGAGAAAAATTTTAACAGGCAATGCGTGTTGTTTCGAGCAGTTTAATAGAAGGTTCTTAAGAATTATTGCAAATTCAAAATATGCAATAAAAATAGCTAAACTAATTTCACATTTTTATTTTAAATAATAGACTTAATACTGAACAGTAACGAAATATAAAAGCATATAAACGGGGAAATACAAGTCAAGTATTGAGATGTTATTCTCTGCCAAACAAGCGATGCTCTCATCTCTCATATGATACTTACATGCATATTTATGTATTAATGTATTCTATCATTCTTGCATATTTCTACGTCTTTGGTAAATTTTTCTNAACCACGATTGAGAGAAAATGTATTCTATCATTCTTGCATATTTCTACGTCTTTGGTAAATTTTTCTTGTGGACTTCGCCGAAAGCAATTTTCTGGCATGTCGGCTGGTGGAGGCTGTATATCTTTTCTATACCAGGCAGATGCCGTCCTCGACGCTCAACTTCTCTTGACATATTAGCAATCGGTGTTCAGTTTGCGGTTTTACTAGCTCCCAAGCAATAATTTCCAAATTATAAAAAAATTAATCTTATCTTCATCTTCTTCATCCATAGAACTTTCCTCTGTTTCCAAATGTATCTTTTTTGCATCAGCTATTTCAATTTCCATGTAAAACCACATATAATTCTCTATAGTGAAATATTTGTTGTACATAGTGAATAACCTTAAAATTGCTTATAAAACAAAGTTAAATTCTTAGATATGCGAAAATAGCCAAATACAAAACAAAAAGTAAATGTTAGTTTATGGAAACACTGAAATGTATAGACCCAAAAACGTTTGAATTTGCACTACAAAAAAGTTATAAAATTCAATGCTAATTTAAAATGAACAAAGTTAATTTTTTTTATGGAATTAAGATTTGTTTTTGGAGTTGTAAAACTTATCTCAGTGTTCAAACAGACAAACTTTCAAATTGTGCGCTTGCCAAAAAATGTTACGTAATTAGGCGCGTGGATTACAATTGTAGTTCACTCGTATTCAATTGTGGCTAAAAGTGGTAAATATGTGCCAAGCCCCTCAATTTTATACTAAGTGAGTACTTTAGTAGATCATCGACAGCTATTCATGCGGGCAATGTCATCCTCAACCCAAGTTTTAATTGGTCCCTGCTAAAAGATGTGTGGATTACATATGTATTTAGTCCACGCGCCTAACGAAGGGTTAAGCAGTGGTATGATAGATTCTATTGTGAATTCCTTGGTAAGATAAAACACCGGAAATTAGTTTGAATATATCAGCTGTTAACCTTGGGATATTTCTATACGAATTTCTGTAGAGCACCTTCCGGGTGTGTGGTTTGTACTTGATCTGAATGCTTAAATTAAATAACACACCAATCTGTAACACATTAGGCGCCTTCATATTTTCTAACCGTAGACTGTTTGTCCTAGAAACGCAGAGTTGAGTAGTTCCCCTCAGTTCAACAGTTGCCAACTTTAAGCAATTTTTTCCATCGTACAATTTTTTCGCTACCTGTACTCGCCGTGTTTTGCTTAGCCTAAACAGATGATCGAAAAGATTTACGCTGCTTATATTAAATGTACTACGCTCATAAAAAGAGAGCCAGCCCTTAATAAAAATATTATGTCTTAGTTATATAAAATAAAACTAAAAAGTTCAAAATAAAATAATGTAAAAACAAGTAAGAAAATCTTCGTTCGGGCGGAGCCGACAATTAAATACCTGGCGCAAGTACCGCTACATGGTAAGCCGGGGTGTATAGATTTTGAGTAAATTATCGTCCTTAAATTTCGAAATATGTAGTTTCAAGCATTTCTGCAATTTACCGTTATATGAAAAGCGCCCGTAATTTTAGTCCGATTTCAATAATTTTCAATGCTTTGCTTTTATGTGGCAAGCACAATAACCACACCGAGTTTGGTACAAATTGGTACAACGGTTACCGAGATACATATGTATATGTGATCATAAGTGTATTTATTGGTAAAGAATTGTTGCAAGCATCAGTTTTGAATAAATTAGCTTTAATATTTACTGATTTTTCGAAGATTTCGTATTTCTGTTAATTACCGTTATATGGGATGTGGGCGCGGTTATTGTCCAATTTTAAAAATTTTCAGCCATTTGGTATGCTGTATCAAGGCTAACAACTGTGCCAAGTTTGGAAGAAATTGGTGCAGCGGTTACCAAGATATACACATGTAGCCATAAGTGGGCGTTGTGCACAAGTGCGCTCGGGTATAAAAATATTTTTTAAAAACAAGCTTTTATTTAACATTTACAATCAAAGGAATTAAATAAAGTAGTGTAACAAAAGATTTTTTAGTAAGAAAATTTTGTCGAAGCTGCACTAAAATGAATAAAATGAAAAAAGTTATCGCCTCGTTAAAGTTACCAAAAGCCATTTAGTGAAAGGAGTTACTCAAACTCTAATGAAAATTACTAACAATTTGTACTATTTAACTTCCGTTTTTAAAAAAGCGTTGTCATAAGTCAAGATTTATTGGGCTGTTTTTTATGAAAAGTCTTCAAAAGAAAATTTTTTAAAAAGCAAAATTTTACACTGAAAATATCTTCAAAATGAAGATTTTTGTGTATGATGTAATATTTTTAATGTTTAAGTTAAAATTGTGAACGTATTTATATTATCTTTGCTACATCAGTGTAAGCAGCATATTAAGGAAGAAGAAAAATGAAATACGAAATCCCCTACAATATTATCTGTCTTCCTATCGCACAGTAAAAGATATACTCTAGTGCAGGGATGGGCAGATTTTTGGCTCTTAAAGCAGTCAAAGAGCCAGCAAGTGCTACGCAAGAGGTAAAGCAGCTCTCAGGGTGAAGAAGGTGTTAAAAATACATTACAATCATCATACATTCCCACTTTCATAATCTTCATCGCACAGCTGCTGCGGAAATACTAACAGTCAACAGCAAATTCAGCATCTCCCAAAAACGAAAATAATTATCATATATACATGAGCCGTGATGGACACTACCCATGATTCAATAATACAAGGTTGGATAACTTGGCAGTTGTCTCGCTGCCGCATTCTGCCTCAGCCTGTGTTGCTTTCTTTTTTATACCCGAGCGCACTTGTGCACAAGGGTATATTAATTTTGTTCACATAACGGTTGTTTGTAACAGCCAAAACGAATCGAGATAGATATAGACAAATGTATACATAAATGATCAG
>NW_016159960.1:37171-48607 GCF_001687245.7 Rhagoletis zephyria | reverse complement strand
TTAGCACGCTTTTTTAATTCTAAGTTTCTTTCTCTCAGTGCACCGGTTTAATTTGTGAAATAGTTACATTTCGAGATAGTTGAACTTTGCACAAGCAATAGTTGAATTATATTAAGGAAAAGACAGAAGTTTTGAAACAAGTTCACAGCAACGAAAAATATTACTGATATTTTTATGTTATCTTGTACTTAAATTTTTTTTAGACTTATAAGTACGTACAGTGCCGTACAAAATTATTGGCTCGGAGGCTCTTTCATCAGATCACAATTTCTAATCAGATCTTTTAGAAAAATTTTGAAAATGTAGATTTTGAGCCAATTAATAAAGTGCAAGTCTGAAGTTGCCAGCAAATTTCGTTGATTTTTAGCATTTATTTTTTTTTGCTGACAGTGTCTTTAATATAAAAAGAATTATCGAACATAGTTTGTATGGAAGAAACTCTCAGTAAAAACAATACCAAAAATCAACTAAAATTTAATGGGCTGGAAAACTTCATTTTAAAAATTTTTATAAAAAGTTTGATTAGAATGTTGCAAATTTTTACGCAAATTTATTGAATTTTCCCGAGTTTAGCACAAAGTTTAAGAGGCCCTCCCTAAAGTGTCCCGGTTTGGCAACAGAGATATCTGGCAGCCCTAGGCTTGCTGTAATGTTTGCAATTGCACATTAAAAGCCAATTCAGGAAAAGCCGATCTATTGCAGCAGTCACGCTCTCAAAAGCATCAAAAAAGCTGTGCAGCACAAAATGTCAGAAAAAAGCAGGCGACTTTTTTAAGACTTCATTGAAAATGTAATGAACACAAAAAAGACTGAAATATTAGGTCCATTCAATAACCTTTCCAGTAAGTACTTGCGGCGAGAGCGTAAAAGAAAAATAGAGAGTAAAATTTAGAGCAACAGAAAATTTTCAGAAAAAGTTATTGAACGCAAAACTAGTAAAAACTTGCAGCTGAAGCCATTATGACACTTTCTGATGGTTAAGTTTTAGCGCGCAATTTTCGTTTTAATTGGAAATAGTTCATAAGTCATAAAAGTAAAAATATATATAATTGATTTACATTTTTATCCATATTTTGATTTCACTAATTATGTTTCATCAAATCGTCCTCTTAAACAGTTTGTTTACATTTGAGTTTGAAACATAACCTTACTTTTGGACTCCTGCAAATTCCTGCTAGTAAAATTTTTACTTGCAAGAGTTTGCAGCTCTCTCGGGTTGTTACGCTCTCGAATGCGCTCCCTCTTGCAAATATTTTGGGTTATTGAGTGCATTCCCAGTAAAAACTTGCAAGTACTAGCAACAATTCGTAACAATTTTTTGATATTGAAGGGACCTATTGCTATGCTCCTTCTTAGCAGAACGTAATTTAGCATTTTCGACAACCGAGCTCCAAGAAAACAAGAAAAAAAAATTATTAAAAATCAACGCGATTAAACTTGCACATTATTGCCCTGAAATTTAATGGGCTATGAAACTGAATACTTAAACAAAATTCTAAAAACTCTGAATAAAAAGTTGAAAATTTGCAATTGTTTATAATTTTTGCAAAATTTTTGTGGATTTATATTTTGTTTGTTAAAGAGCTTGGAAAAATAATAAACATTAAATAAACGAAAGAGAAACAGCCAAAATCGATCCAAATATTGATGACTTAATCAGCTGTTCACAAGTTTATTTATAAAACTATTTTTTATATTAACAACCAGTTTACAATGAATTTTAAATGTGCTCTGTCGAAATGACATTTTAATATACATTACGTACATATCGAGCCCTAACCGCCAAAAAAACGTAAGCGTACCTTTGTATACAATAAAAGTTTAATAAGAACAATTTTTTGTACATTCAATTGAAAAAGACGTTTTTTGGTAGGAAATGACGTTTTTTCAGACGAAGACGGAAGTTTTCTCATGCCGAATACCTGGCAACACTGGTCACAGTGCAATATGTTTTATTACGCTCTTCTTCCCCCTTCATGTTGGCTCTTGATGCCCCCCTCATCGGGCTCCTAAATGAGCCAAGCCGGCTCCTCAGTGCAAAAGGCTCCTGGGAGCCAATTTGCCTATCTTTGCTCTAGTGCAGAGCTAGAGAGTGGAGGAAAAGAACAATCGGTCTTTTTTATCCCCTCTAGTTTAAATGACAACAATGGAAAATTTCAAGTAAACTGCCATTTAAGAAACATTTGCTGATGGGTCTGCATGGATAAATGTATAACGAGAAAAAAAGGGGCGGTGAGATTTATATAACAACGTCCATGTAAAAATATCAATAAAAAATCTAATTAAAAAGCTCAAAATTGCTATGGAACTTTGTCGAATTTTCTTAACTTTTGTACAAAGATTGAAGTTTGGACTTATAGTAGTTTGGACTTAAGTAGTTTCTAAACAAAAAACACAAGCGACTTCAATTCTCATATAAAAATTGATCGTCAATTTCTTCATGATCCAATGACCGTATATAAACCAAATTAGGATGGGACCACCCTTGAGGTACCACCTTTCCTATAAAAAGGAATTATAGAAATCAGTTCAAGTAGTCCAAAGTTATGCGGTAAGATGTATACATAAAAATATATTCGCACGAACTGATAAACTCCTCCTTTTTTGAAGTCGGTCAAAACTTGCAAAATGTCGCGTCCCTATTTATATTTTCGCCAGTGTATATATACATATGTTAATTGTGCTATAAATTATGTGATGATACGAGGCGATATTCATTTTAAGTTTAAGTTGTTATAAAAAGGACTGTATATAATATAATAAGGGCTATTTACAGCCGTAAAGACATTATCGAATTTTGTGTTTCTTTTTAGATATATTTGAATGAAGATTTTTTGGGATCGAAACGATTTTTTTCCCCTAAAAATCTTATTTTAAAGATTTATTTTTTTGGAAAAATTTAAGATTTTTAGGGGACTTTCTGTGGCAACACAGCCTGTGCTAGCTGAGTATAAAAAGAGAAGAGAATAGAGAGAAATATGTATGTGGTTGGTTGATGTTCTCTAAACACAAAGGCGTAAAAGGCAAACGGTCTAGCAATGCGTTGTATTGTTGATCAACTTAATACTTTAATTAAACATATTTATTATTAAAATTTCATTTTAAAAATACCACTGTGTCCTACTGTGGTAGAAATATGTCATTTTAAAACTTGAATTATAGAAATGGACCCAGTATATGAGCTGTTTTGCTATCACGTTTGGGCTTTAATTTTATATATAGTATAGATTTATGAAAAGAGGGGATTTCGAAAGACACAAGAGGTTACGCGTTTTTAGTGCACTCGTTGTTACACAAATGAAAGAGCTTACGCCGCCTCCGAACCGCCAATGTATTTTATGAGAAGCCTTTTCATGGCGGAAATAACACTCGGATGCTCGCCATTAGCTGCCGAGGGGTAACCGCTGCACATAGTAGTACCTGTTTGAATAATAACACTGGATCACAAATTTTAGTTTTGATTTAGTTCTCCAAACGCCACAATACAATTTGTGTGTAGAATCGCTCGCTGACTCCAAAAATCGAATCATTAATAATTCTAGATTTTTTCTTTTTTTGATGAAAAAATGCAAAAAATTCACACTTTAAAAGGGAATGAATTTCAAAAAATAAAGGTTTCTGTGTAAATGTTTTACACTTGTGTTAAAGCCTGTTCCTTTAGAAAAAAACCCAGCTACCAATGAATAAAATCGGTTAATAAATAAGAAAATAATGATTGGTCAAATGAAAATGCGCAAGGATTTTTTGTATAAAATATGAGCAGAAAAGAGTGTTACTCATACGCCACGTATACCTGATAAGGTAGAGTGATTGCATCGAAAACAACAGATGTCAGAAATGATTAATTAATTTATGGAGAATTTTATTTGCTTTCACTTCCCGTATCTCGTATTACGATTATTCAATGCGTTCGTAAGATATACGTGATTAAGTGAAACCACCTTTTTCAAAGCTGAATAACGGTAAATTGCAAATGAGTGTTTGCATCGAAAACAATAGATGTCAGAAATGATTAATTATTTTAAGGAGAATTTTATTTGCTTTCATTACCCGTATCTCGTATTACGATTGCTCAAATGGTTCGTAAGATATACGTGATTAAGCGAAACCAATATTTTTTAAAGCTGAATAACGGTAAATGGCAAATATCTCGAAAATTTATCCATAGAAAAAAAATTATCTCGATTTTCGGAATCACCGAGGAATTCTACATGGGAATTGGATAGTGGCATCCATAGAACATTTTTGCTGTAGACCAGTGTAATTAAGTGATAGTTCACTCCGCGTCGTTACTTCCACTATAGCCCGGTCCTTATTCTTATCTCATTTTATTTTGAAACCGCCCATAGTAGTGAACACCAACTTGGAGCTGTGTTTCATTAAGAGTACGGTACATGGGCGTTACTACCTAGGGGCCGCTGAAAGCAAAATTCTTTACCCGGTAGTTAAATGTGCCTTACAATTGCACTTAGTTTAGCCGTGTACAACTTGCACTAATGAAATGTCGTTTTGCACTCTAAGAAGGGTAAAAACTTTGCTGCGCTCCACTGTGAGCGAAACTCGACCTAACGGCAGTCATCTACATTCTAGCGTGTCTCAGTCCTTTACCCACAAAAGCGGCTATAACTTTTTTTTCTATTCAAAACAGTAAGTGTGGCACCTTTCTGAAATCTTTATTAAATGAGCAATTTTTTTTATGTAATGCAAAGTTATAGCTCAGTACATTTTTTTTATTGATTAAACAAATAACTACTTATTTCTTACAAGTTGAATAAGTCGCATTTTGTAATTTTTAACTTCCAAACCATCAAATTCAATTTTGTGATTTGCGTAAGTGCCAACCAGGTGTTTTTGATCAGCTGTTTTCCTGTTGGCAAAAATTTTTCCAGCAGAAACCAGCAGCTTCCCCCCAAAATGAAATGTCACTTTGCTCTCTCAATTTCCCCTACTTTGCAAGTTTTTTGCGTACGCGAACGCAAAAACTTGTAAGTTTTGGTTGAACATAAACAATTAACAGCTACGCGAACGCAACTATAATCTATTGAAAAATATTAGCCACTTTTCGGTGGAATTGAGATTCGGAAAAAGTATTAGGTATCATTCACAGTTTTGAAATACATTTCACGAAAGCAAAAAATAAAAATTGTGGAGATCACTTTCTTTTCTAANTCTATTGAAAAATATTAGCCACTTTTCCGTGGAATTGAGATTCGGAAAAAGTATTAGGTATCATTCACAGTTTTGAAATATATTTCACGAAAGCAAAAAATAAAAATTGTGGAGATCACTTTCTTTTCTAAAAACCTAGGATATCATTGACCATTATAAAGGACCCTGAGTGACTGCAAAGCGCGAAGTTTTACAAATTTGTTGATGTGAGTTGTGAAATGAACGATCCAAATTTAGCCGGTATACATATTTTAAAATTTTTAGAATCAGTGGTTCAACTGTACTGAAAGTGTTAAAAAAGCTTTAGTTTAAAAATGTGATACTAAATACCTTCCAACATAAACGGCGCCAATTTTCAGTGATTATTGCGTTTCAGATTACGACTAATAAAGCCCTTGGACAGATATTGTGAAAGGTTGGACTATACCCTAAGGATGACTGTTTTCTCACGGCCCACTGTGCGAAGCTTTGAGTGGAGCAAAGTCCTTTAAGAACTTAAAAATTATCCTGGGTTATCAGGTCTCTAGCAATACGATATTAATAGTTGTATTTCACGAAGTTCTTTTATTAAATCTTGAGCTAAATACCACTAAATACCACTTGAACTAAATACCACTTGAGCTAAATACCAATCTTGAGCTAAGTATATTCATGAATATCACGTTTTATTATATACTTAAATTTAAATTCTTAATATTAGCAAGTATTTCTTTACTGCATTCACCCAAATTTCGGGGGTTACCACTAGTTTTATGAAATTTGCAGTTTAAGTTCTTATAAAATTTACCTTTAGGTTTATGCATCTTAAGCATACATCGAAAACTTGTTTTAGGGCCGTTTTCACCATGCCTGGTTAACACTAATCCCCAGTTAAACATTGTTACCAACGTTACCGACACAATGTTAAATGAATGGAGGCAGTAACGTCGGTAACGATGTTTAACTGGGGATTAGCGCTAACCGGAGATGGTGAAAACGGGGCTTAGAAAATCAATGAGAAATAATTGCAGAAACGAGTAACCGGGTTACTGAGCAACCGAGACGTCTGCGTTTAAAATACTTTTTGTAAAACAAATCGGTACCCTGCGATTTCAGAGTTTTTTTCAGAGTTTTCTGAATTTTTGAAAAATTTTAAAGAATTCGTAAAGATCCCATCCCATCTTTTGCCAAATTTTCTTAAATGAAATAAAATGTGCACACTTCGATTCTTTTGCAAAATTTCGGAAAAAATCGGTAAAGATATGAAAAAAATCCTGCCATGTGAAGAATTTCTTGCAGAATTTTCTTTATTTTTCGAACAGAANTTTTCTGAATTTTTGAAAAATTTTAAAGAATTCGTAAAGATCCCATCCGATCTTTTGCCAAATTTTCTTAAATGAAATAAAATGTGCACACTTCGATTCTTTTGCAAAATTTCGGAAAAAATCGGTAAAGATATGAAAAAAATCCTGCCATGTGAAGAATTTCTTGCAGAATTTTCTTTATTTTTCTAACAGAAGTTTCTTAACGAGTCCGTGTCAACGACCTCATATAATTTTCTTTGAAGATTCCTAAAAAAAATCGTTACAGAAAAGAGATACTCCTAAAGATTTTTTAAAGATTTCGGGAACTTTGGTTTGCAGGGTAAATACATATCGTCCGTGCATGCCAGAAAAATAAATGTGTAAAAATAAAAATTTTGGGAAATCAAGTTTGAAAGTTTTTATGAGACGTAACTCTACATTTAGGTAAACTTCCTTAAGTAAAGCCATTCTACGAGCCCTCCCAAGAAGGGTTGAAAAAAGTGCTTCCTTACTTGCCTTCTAGAAGGGCTTATCAATTTACAATTTACGCGAATACATACATTTATATTATTTGGCATTAAAAATGAATTTCAATAAACATTTTAAATTGCAATAACACATTTGATATAAACCTTAAGAAAATACTTCAAAGATGTATGATTTTTTATAAATTAAAGAAGCAACTTTAAAAGAACTCCTCCCTTCTGAAGTACGCCTATAAAAGCCCTTCTGGCTTTCCATGGGTAGCGAAAGAAGGAGCCCTTCAATTTGTGCCACTCCATACAAAAAAGAAAGGAGAAAGGAATGTAGAGTGGAGGGCATTTTGGAAGGGCTTTTAAATCCTGAAATTATCAACTGTAATGTATTTAAATCACACTTATAATTTTTTTTTACGGCTGTTCTACATATTTTTGAAGTAAGAAAATAATATCATATTACCTGTTAATATTCTTCTGTTTGTATGAATAGAAGTCAATAAAATATAAGTTTAGTACTCCACTATCTTACTAAACTAAATTTATATTTGGCTATTAGTTGAGAGTTAAGATTGTATTTTCAAATGGAACCATTTAGTTTAAACACATGGGTATTTCCCTACGTCACATATGTGAAAGTCGTACGTTTCAATGAGATACAAACAAGGAAAAACATTTGTTTTCTTTTAATTTCTCTGGATCCTTGTGTAGCACATAACTAAGTCTATATTTAAACGAAAAATGAAAACAATCGAACCGCATGGTCCTTGAATATACGCAATTTAAGAGAGTGACGTTACGTGACAAAAATGACAGTTGATTTTTTCTTCTCTTACAAAATCGCAAAGCTCTGCGAATTATGGATGGCTTTTTTCATTAAAATTGTTCTTATATGATTTGGAGTAATTCTAGTTGTTTTTAGATTTTTTTGAATTGATGCAACTTGGGTAAATTTTCTTTACAACCCCAAGTGTGAAATGTTGTGTGACGTGACGTAAATTTTCATCGTTATATTTTATTTAATATTGCTTTTAAATGAATTTTTAACGCAAACAAAACATACATTTTATGTCGAATATACTTTATATTTTGACTTCAGCGCCAAGAGTCAATTATTTGGAATCTATGAATTATGTATGTAAATTCGAACCAAATCGGACCATAAATAAGGTTTTTCAAAATATCCCGACCCTGGTGCCACCTAGCAAGACCATTTTACGCAAAAATTTTCTGCTAACATAGCCAGTATATATGTATTTAAAAAAGCAGACAAATTGGCACACAAATACATTAGATAAATGACTTTCATTTTTTTCGCGGTAGACCTTCCGATGGAAACACCCCTATGTATTAATAGGGATTAGTAAATCAACTACATTAAAATTTTGAAATAAAATTTTCGAGGGATTTTTTGATATGCCAGCCCCCTCGAATGAGTCGTTTTGAAAATGCTATTGTTTAAGGCCCATTGAACATGTAGCGGGAAGTAAAATGGGATTGAATTGAGGACGAAATATTGAATATTGAAAAATATTGTTTCGTGAATTTCTGATCGATTAAAAGTCTGTACCTAGGCTAAAGATGGAGCCACCCCTTACAAGTGTTACTTTAAGCTCAGTTCACGGTATTAATCGATTTTATTAGTATTATTTATTTTCAAGACATAGTATCGCAATTTTTGCATTCTCTAAAAGTATTGTTATATGGGTGGTCAGCGCGGATAGGGCCCAATTCAAAAAATTTTAAATGTATATTAAACAATATTAAATATTTTATTTAGTAGAAATCCATTAAGCGGTTCTTAGGATACGCACATTTATCAATAAATGGGGTGCATTCACAATTGCTAAAAGGGTTCTATATATGTAAAGTTTCATTGCGATATGTAAATGTTCGCAAGCCCATCAACAAAGTTGTTTTGGAATATGTGTTCCTAGGTTTTGTAGTAGTATCTATAAAAGAAGTAAGATGCGCTGTTATGTAAATAATTATCATCTAATTTTAACCATGAATTGAAAATTTTGGCCAAAATTACTATGTACCCTTCTTATATTAACAATGTTCGCCATTTTTTACAGATGAGGGCACAACCCAAGAATCGACGCAAGAACAAATTTTCGAAAATATTCGCCTTCACAAAGAGGTTATACAATCGGTGAAACTACAACCATGGCCGATACGAAAAAAATTGAAATTGGTTCGGCAGGTAAGTGATTGAGTGAGTGGGCATTCTTTGGTAAACTCAGTGAGCCGGTATGGAACTTTTAATAAACAAAAACTTTTCTTTTCAAACAAAAACAAAACAAGGAAAAGATGAACTTTAGAAAGCTTATTTAATTCAAAATAAACTGTGCAAAAAAATAATCATTAAGTAAGAAGAAACATATTCTTCCAACTTGGCCAATTATATAATATTAAACATCGACCACTTAATTCACCGTCAATATTTTTTACTATCAGTTTCAGTATCGAGTAATGGTCAATTGGATAGCTTTAATTTAAAAAATAGTGTTTATGTAACATGGTAAATGTGGATTTTCTTTATTTCCATGCAAATTATATCGTCAAAAAAACAACAGTGAAATCCGGTTTTAATGGACTCCACGGGACCCCGTCACTTTGTCCATTATAACCGAGTGTCCATTTCATCAGAATATAAAATTTTTAAACTCAAAATGTAAACTTAGCGGCCGTTTAATAAAAAAATAATGAACATGAATAAAAGCAAAAATTTTATACCTTACATGTCAAAATTTTATACTTTTATGAAACATCGATAATATCGGTTCAATTTTCGATGTTTGCCATCGATGTTTACAATTTACTAAGATCACGATGTATATTGACTATACATCGATGGACATTTTAGCGATGTTTTAAACATCGACTTTAAGGAGACTCTCCGACTTTCTTTCAGTATGTTTGACTGACTTTAAATTTATTATTCATTCAGAATCTTTTTGTTATTTATGGCCTTAAAACAATTATATTCAACAATTTTATTGAGCTTGATGCCGTTTCTTATGAAAAATGTTATTGAACATCAACAATAATTAACAAAAGGCAGAAGTTATAGCTGCTATTTCGGAGATCACCACATCTCCTCAGTGACCGCGGTTGAAGAAGTCTGATTAGTAGATGGGGTGATCTCCCAAATAGCAGCTATAACTTCTAACTTTTGTAAATTATTGTTGCTTTTCCACAACATTTTTCATAAAAAACGGCCCAAGCTCAATGAAATTGTGGGATTCATTCTGAATGCTAATAAACAAGCCGTTAAAACAGATCCAAACACCCCTATGAATTTCAACAAGACCAGGCCTAGGGTCTTTAGACCCGAACGACCTTACGATGGTACACGGTTAAAACTTTCGGTTTTAATTTTAAACTTTTTGGACTACCAAACTTAATTCAGTTTCAAATACAAACCTTCCAAGTTTAAAAAAAAGAGAGCACTTATTTTGGGTTTAGAATTTAAACAGTTCGGTTTAAACTTTAAACCCTAATTTCGGTTTAGATTTTAAACTAAATTTTCTATATGTGAAACCCAAAAATACTAGAACTAAAACATTTTGGTTTGATTTTTAAACAAATAGGGTCTATATTTGAAACCACGAAACACTAGAATTAAAGCATTTCAGTTTAAATTTTAAACAAATAGGGTCTATATTTTAAACCACATACCCCTAGAATTAAAACATTTCGATTTAAATTTTAAATATAAAATTCGTATATTTGATATAGTTAAATACTGAAATTGGCTCACAAAAGTATTGTTTCTGTCAGCATTTTCTTAAGATATAGTAGATACTTATTAGTAACTAGCGGTAACCTGGTGTGCTTCTCTACACCAAATATTGAAAAATTAATGAAAAATCCTGCACGCCGTACTTCCTTCTGTTGGGAGTGCTCCTCAACATTTTGCGGTCTTCTTTGCGATAACATCATGTTCGCAAGACGCGTACGTCGGCCTATATTTGAACGACTGGATCGTGGCATTTTATTCAATAGCGAACGAAAAACTCAATGCATAGGAACGAATTCGATAAATCGTATGGTAAACGCACTTTTTTTTAAATAATCAAATGAAATTCACAATCGACAGTAAAAGAGCACTTGAAAAAACTTCATTCGAAGCCAAAGAACACAACCCAGCCACAATTTTCCCCAATGGTTTTGTTCACTATAAATCAATGAGGAGAAATACCTGCATAGAAAATTTCCAGTGTACTCAAACTTTTCGTACGAAACGCTGCAACAAATTTGTGCAAAAATACTGAAATTGACGAAAAATAAATAAAATGAAATATGAATTAAGAACTATATTAAACACATGTGTTGATTCTCCAAAGTCCAAAATAGAAAGACCGAATATCAATGTACACCACCTTACACAGATATGTTGTGTTGTGGTGACTTTAATTCCATTGGCTCTACAAAATCCCTATTGAAAAACCTGCAGCCATGTTTATACTTGACTTAATTTATCCGAAGAAAAAATAAACACA
>NW_016159960.1:26216-35404 GCF_001687245.7 Rhagoletis zephyria | reverse complement strand
ATATATATTTCCTAGACGTGACCCAGCGGAACTCCGGGCCTCGTATAACTTGTTTTTGACCGATATAATATTTCCCGTTGGTTTCATCCCATCCCGATTTTGACTGTCGCATAGTGTTATGAATGGGGGGACCCATACGTTTAATTAAAAGCGGATAATGATGTTTTGGATGTGATGTTTTGGAAGAAGCTTTTTTTTGTAGACTCTTAGAATTATATTTAAATGTTCTGAAATATATATATTTATAAGTCATCTATTGAAGCTGAAGGAATTTCTTTTGAAAGCAAAATTTGCAAAATTTTCTGTAATGAAGTTATTAATTCCCACAAATTTAAATCTTTTTCAATAAAATCGTAAAATATTAATGGAAAATGTTGAAATAAACACAAGTTTTGTGCCGCTGTTAGACCTACAGAAGTATTGCTTTTCTCTAAACTTAAAAAACTAGGTAAATTTTTTTTTTTCTAAATACCCAAAGTTAAAAGCCTTAATTCTGTTATTTATAAATTCAATATTAAAATACTTCAATCCAGTCATTGATTTTAAATACCATTTCATTGCAAAAGGAATAGCTCCTTCTAAAACGTCATGCATTAAGTCAACATTATTAGATTTTGTTACATTTAAAAAGTTCAGTTCATTCAAAATGCAATAATTTTTAACCCCTTGAGACATACTGCAGTCAGTAAAAGTTTGGTTTTTATGGTTTTTAAACAGATTATCATAACATGCAGATGTCCTCAAATATTCTTGCTTTTCAAACGTAGTTGCCTCTGTTTCTGTTTTTGGCATTGTGCAAATTCTACAAAAAAAATTTGCTTTAAATGACTACAAATCCAAAACAGGAATTTCCACCCAAATTATCGTGACAAACATTAATAAGAATGCCCTTAAAGTTTATACCGTCAATAGTTACACCTTCACTCTCCAAAATTTTAATTTCACTGACAATGGGACTTAAAATGTTATTGTTTTTTAGATCAGTTACAAAAAACAAAGACACTAAATGAATGTGCTTCAAATGGGAATTATATTCATAGGGCAAATTTCTGATCGTGAAGTAAATTGCTCCTATTTTGTGTATTGAAGTCTTGCTGCCAAGAGGGTTAACTACTTCAAAATCGTCATAAAATAACTAAATTTGCAAAACATTTGGCTCTTTAAAAATAGCCTCGTTTTTATAATTATCTCCACAGCAAAACCCTTTTAGAACGTGTTCAGTACAAATATGATTTTTTTGTAAAACAAAGCTTTTGAAAAAATCGTTTTTAAAAAATGAGTTTATGCTGTCTATAATTGGAACTTACTGAAATGTGCATTGTTTTAAAATTTGTCTATATTGATTCATTTGTGGATCAAATTGCTTTTCCCACCTTTGACCTAAGTACTTAGGTATTGGCTCTACATAAAAACTATTTGAATTTAAAATGCGTTTTCGTTTGTAAGTAGAGGAATATTGATTAAACTTTTCTAGAATGTTATTTTCAAAATTAGCAATATATTCCTCTAACACATTTTTATCGTTCTTAAAATTTTTTGAAGAAACATTTCTTATATCCTGAAACGCACTAGAAAATAATTCTTCTAGAGCATCAAAAATTGTATTTGTTTTGCTCTCAGCCAATGGCAGGTCCATAATTGTATAGGAAAAGTTGTTGATTTTTTCATCAAGAGAATCGCGACAAAAATCATTGCATTCTGTATTGTCAAAATCACTTGTAGTAGGATCCTTAATACTAATATTTTCTTCAGAAATTGAAATTGAACCTGGGATTTGACAATAAATAATTTAGTTTGGCGTATATGAATTGTCTTGTTGGCTCATTGCAAGCAAATGCGTGACGTCTTAAACCACTAAATGTTTGAAATTGTTTTTTACATATTTTTGATCTAATACAATTGAGTTTAACATATTTGCTTTCTTTAAATAAATGCTCATTTTTCAAATGGTACATTGCAAATGAACATTTCGGAAATCTAGTTCCACATATATAACAAAAAAAAAATCATTTTAAATTATACTGCAAGATAATATGTATGTGCATATATACAGTCAAAGACTAAAGTATAGGCGCAGTAAATTTTTCACAATGTATGAAAAATTTTTGATTCTTATTTCAGCAAACTTTTTATAAAAATATAATTCATACTACAAATAAAAGCCATAAAAATAAGATTTCTAAACATTGTTTCAAACTCAGGAAAATTAAATAAATGAACTTTGTTGTACAAAACTGGCTTTTCCAAAACTTTCCAAAAAATCTGATTAGATTTGTTGGAGTATGAAGTACATGTATTTTTATAAAAAATTAGCAAAAAAACGTTTAATAAAATATTTTGCATACATTTGAAAAATTATCTGTGCCTATACTTTTGTCTTTGACTGTATGTGTTATTATTAGTTACACATTTAAAATATTTCAGAAAACTTAACAAACTTTGCAGATACAGCTCGAAATATCATTCCGAATCTGCTAAGTATAAAAGATCTGAGTAGATATCCTTTGAGAAGTTTGAAAAATGTGTGGCTTTGTTTTCAAGCTTATTGAAAATTTCTTGCTGTCTTATTCTAGCTTTAACGTTTTTTAGGTTGTACACGTATTTCTCAAAAAACACAAAAAAAGGTACAAGGTTTGAGTGAAACTCAATTAAGAAAACGTAAAATGTCTTAAAGAGTGTGTCGAATACTTGAGTAAAATTAAAATGTAGTGGAAGCGGTATAAGCTTCTGGTCAATCACCAACATATATTGGGTAAGGCACCCTGAAATTGTGCATATGGAAACTGTGCATACGAAATAATGCATATGAGAAAATACCGAAATTATGCATATGCACTCTTTCGTTTGAAAACCGAAATAACGCATATGAGAAAAACGAAGTAATGCATACATGCACAGTTTCGGATGAAAACCGAAATAATGCATATGAGAAAATACCGAAATTATGCATATGCACTCTTTCGTTTGAAAACCGAAATAACGCATATGAGAAAAACGAAGTAATGCATACATGCACAGTTTCGGATGAAAACCGAAATAATGCATATGAGAAAATACCGAAATTATGCATATGCACTCTTTCGTTTGAAAACCGAAATAACGCATATGAGAAAAACGAAGTAATGCATACATGCACAGTTTCGGATGAAAACCGAAATAATGCATATGAGAAAATACCGAAATTATGCATATGCACTCTTTCGTTTGAAAACCGAAATAACGCATATGAGAAAAACGAAGTAATGCATACATGCACAGTTTCGGATGAAAACCGAAATAATGCATATGAGAAAATACCGAAATTATGCATATGCACTCTTTCGTTTGAAAACCGAAATAACGCATATGAGAAAAACGAAGTAATGCATACATGCACAGTTTCGGATGAAAACCGAAATAATGCATATGAGAAAATACCGAAATTATGCATATGCACTCTTTCGTTTGAAAACCGAAATAACGCATATGAGAAAAACGAAGTAATGCATACATGCACAGTTTCGGATGAAAACCGAAATAATGCATATGAGAAAATACCGAAATTATGCATATGCACTCTTTCGTTTGAAAACCGAAATAACGCATATGAGAAAAACGAAGTAATGCATACATGCACAGTTTCGGATGAAAACCGAAATAATGCATATGAGAAAATACCGAAATTATGCATATGCACTCTTTCGTTTGAAAACCGAAATAACGCATATGAGAAAAACGAAGTAATGCATACATGCACAGTTTCGGATGAAAACCGAAATAATGCATATGAGAAAATACCGAAATTATGCATATGCACTCTTTCGTTTGAAAACCGAAATAACGCATATGAGAAAAACGAAGTAATGCATACATGCACAGTTTCGGATGAAAACCGAAATAATGCATATGAGAAAATACCGAAATTATGCATATGCACTCTTTCGTTTGAAAACCGAAATAACGCATATGAGAAAAACGAAGTAATGCATACATGCACAGTTTCGGATGAAAACCGAAATAATGCATATGAGAAAATACCGAAATTATGCATATGCACTCTTTCGTTTGAAAACCGAAATAACGCATATGAGAAAAACGAAGTAATGCATACATGCACAGTTTCGGATGAAAACCGAAATAATGCATATGAGAAAATACCGAAATTATGCATATGCACTCTTTCGTTTGAAAACCGAAATAACGCATATGAGAAAAACGAAGTAATGCATACATGCACAGTTTCGGATGAAAACCGAAATAATGCATATGAGAAAATACCGAAATTATGCATATGCACTCTTTCGTTTGAAAACCGAAATAACGCATATGAGAAAAACGAAGTAATGCATACATGCACAGTTTCGGATGAAAACCGAAATAATGCATATGAGAAAATACCGAAATTATGCATATGCACTCTTTCGTTTGAAAACCGAAATAACGCATATGAGAAAAACGAAGTAATGCATACATGCACAGTTTCGGATGAAAACCGAAATAATGCATATGAGAAAATACCGAAATTATGCATATGCACTCTTTCGTTTGAAAACCGAAATAACGCATATGAGAAAAACGAAGTAATGCATACATGCACAGTTTCGGATGAAAACCGAAATAATGCATATGAGAAAATACCGAAATTATGCATATGCACTCTTTCGTTTGAAAACCGAAATAACGCATATGAGAAAAACGAAGTAATGCATACATGCACAGTTTCGGATGAAAACCGAAATAATGCATATGAGAAAATACCGAAATTATGCATATGCACTCTTTCGTTTGAAAACCGAAATAACGCATATGAGAAAAACGAAGTAATGCATACATGCACAGTTTCGGATGAAAACCGAAATAATGCATATGAGAAAATACCGAAATTATGCATATGCACTCTTTCGTTTGAAAACCGAAATAACGCATATGAGAAAAACGAAGTAATGCATACATGCACAGTTTCGGATGAAAACCGAAATAATGCATATGAGAAAATACCGAAATTATGCATATGCACTCTTTCGTTTGAAAACCGAAATAACGCATATGAGAAAAACGAAGTAATGCATACATGCACAGTTTCGGATGAAAACCGAAATAATGCATATGAGAAAATACCGAAATTATGCATATGCACTCTTTCGTTTGAAAACCGAAATAACGCATATGAGAAAAACGAAGTAATGCATACATGCACAGTTTCGGATGAAAACCGAAATAATGCATATGAGAAAATACCGAAATTATGCATATGCACTCTTTCGTTTGAAAACCGAAATAACGCATATGAGAAAAACGAAGTAATGCATACATGCACAGTTTCGGATGAAAACCGAAATAATGCATATGAGAAAATACCGAAATTATGCATATGCACTCTTTCGTTTGAAAACCGAAATAACGCATATGAGAAAAACGAAGTAATGCATACATGCACAGTTTCGGATGAAAACCGAAATAATGCATATGAGAAAATACCGAAATTATGCATATGCACTCTTTCGTTTGAAAACCGAAATAACGCATATGAGAAAAACGAAGTAATGCATACATGCACAGTTTCGGATGAAAACCGAAATAATGCATATGAGAAAATACCGAAATTATGCATATGCACTCTTTCGTTTGAAAACCGAAATAACGCATATGAGAAAAACGAAGTAATGCATACATGCACAGTTTCGGATGAAAACCGAAATAATGCATATGAGAAAATACCGAAATTATGCATATGCACTCTTTCGTTTGAAAACCGAAATAACGCATATGAGAAAAACGAAGTAATGCATACATGCACAGTTTCGGATGAAAACCGAAATAATGCATATGAGAAAATACCGAAATTATGCATATGCACTCTTTCGTTTGAAAACCGAAATAACGCATATGAGAAAAACGAAGTAATGCATACATGCACAGTTTCGGATGAAAACCGAAATAATGCATATGAGAAAATACCGAAATTATGCATATGCACTCTTTCGTTTGAAAACCGAAATAACGCATATGAGAAAAACGAAGTAATGCATACATGCACAGTTTCGGATGAAAACCGAAATAATGCATATGAGAAAATACCGAAATTATGCATATGCACTCTTTCGTTTGAAAACCGAAATAACGCATATGAGAAAAACGAAGTAATGCATACATGCACAGTTTCGGATGAAAACCGAAATAATGCATATGAGAAAATACCGAAATTATGCATATGCACTCTTTCGTTTGAAAACCGAAATAACGCATATGAGAAAAACGAAGTAATGCATACATGCACAGTTTCGGATGAAAACCGAAATAATGCATATGAGAAAATACCGAAATTATGCATATGCACTCTTTCGTTTGAAAACCGAAATAACGCATATGAGAAAAACGAAGTAATGCATACATGCACAGTTTCGGATGAAAACCGAAATAATGCATATGAGAAAATACCGAAATTATGCATATGCACTCTTTCGTTTGAAAACCGAAATAACGCATATGAGAAAAACGAAGTAATGCATACATGCACAGTTTCGGATGAAAACCGAAATAATGCATATGAGAAAATACCGAAATTATGCATATGCACTCTTTCGTTTGAAAACCGAAATAACGCATATGAGAAAAACGAAGTAATGCATACATGCACAGTTTCGGATGAAAACCGAAATAATGCATATGAGAAAATACCGAAATTATGCATATGCACTCTTTCGTTTGAAAACCGAAATAACGCATATGAGAAAAACGAAGTAATGCATACATGCACAGTTTCGGATGAAAACCGAAATAATGCATATGAGAAAATACCGAAATT
Source organism: Rhagoletis zephyria (assembly GCF_001687245.7). NCBI lineage: Eukaryota > Metazoa > Arthropoda > Insecta > Diptera > Tephritidae > Rhagoletis > Rhagoletis zephyria. The sequence goes on along the minus strand of NW_016159960.1, from coordinate 28,620 downwards.
ATGCATATGCACTCTTTCGTTTGAAAACCGAAATAACGCATATGAGAAAAACGAAGTAATGCATACATGCACAGTTTCGGATGAAAACCGAAATAATGCATATGAGAAAATACCGAAATTATGCATATGCACTCTTTCGTTTGAAAACCGAAATAACGCATATGAGAAAAACGAAGTAATGCATACATGCACAGTTTCGGATGAAAACCGAAATAATGCATATGAGAAAATACCGAAATTATGCATATGCACTCTTTCGTTTGAAAACCGAAATAACGCATATGAGAAAAACGAAGTAATGCATACATGCACAGTTTCGGATGAAAACCGAAATAATGCATATGAGAAAATACCGAAATTATGCATATGCACTCTTTCGTTTGAAAACCGAAATAACGCATATGAGAAAAACGAAGTAATGCATACATGCACAGTTTCGGATGAAAACCGAAATAATGCATATGAGAAAATACCGAAATTATGCATATGCACTCTTTCGTTTGAAAACCGAAATAACGCATATGAGAAAAACGAAGTAATGCATACATGCACAGTTTCGGATGAAAACCGAAATAATGCATATGAGAAAATACCGAAATTATGCATATGCACTCTTTCGTTTGAAAACCGAAATAACGCATATGAGAAAAACGAAGTAATGCATACATGCACAGTTTCGGTTGAAACCGAAATAATGTCTAAATGCACAGTTTCCACATGCGCAATTTCGGTGCCCCATTTTATCTTGTTGCTTTGAATAGAAAAGTTCTTTAAATGTAAATTCTATCTTAAACTGAAGCATTTTCACCTAAGCTAATCCTTTTGACCACTTCGGTATGTTAGTTATAGACAATTGTTTTCCGTTTACCTTTAATATCCCATGGCACACGACTATGTAGCATTATCCGCATCGCCTTAACAGTATTCAGAAGAAGCACATCGTACTAACTGAATTTTTTTTTTTGCCTGCGGGATATTAGAAGTATGTACACTTTTTAGATGCATACTTATGCCTTATGCGTGCCTTTTATCGTATCTCTGTATTTCACTAAATCCCTGTGTGAGGAAACCAAATAATATAATTCTTAACAGAAGTGCCTAAAACTTAACAGTCTGGCCATGTTAAAGACTATTGACGCTAATTTTCGGTATTTCTCTTACTATCACCTGAAACTATACTTATTATTTACTACCGCTGCGGCTTTAACAAATTTATAGCGTTTTTACGTTCTTTGGCAAATTACGCTCTGTTAGCCATAAATTTTACTAAGTTTTGATCGCCTTTGTATCAAGACCCCTGGACCATCTAGGAAATTAATTTATATTTTATATTGCATTGTCATCGTGATTGGAACTATGCTGAATTTCAAGTCTCTAGCTTGTCGGGAAGTTAGTTTAAAATCGATTGGAAATTTCTGCAGGATGACAAATTTAAATAAAGGCTTGTAAAAAAATTGTGAACAAAATTTGGGCCGGCTGGAATTTTTTCGACCACTGTAGTATGTACGTAAAGACTTATTATATGTCCTTTTTTATTGCTTATTTGTTAACTAACTTTATAAACGTTTGGTTTATGAATACATAGATTAATTACCTTTAAAAATTAAATAAACAGAAAGACAAGCAATATATCAAAATACATATTTTTTTTTTTGTAAATAAGGAGATATCTATGGGTGGGGAATTTCAAGAAATTTCGGGCATAATCGGGGAATTCAATTGTCGAAATCGGTGAATTTTCAAAAATGAGTTGGCTGCCTTGGTACACATGAAATAACTTTACAAATGTAAATAACAGACAAAATTTTTATTTGCACGTTTGCATACTTTTTATACCCGAGCGCACTTGTGCACAAGGGTATATTAATTTTGTTCACATAACGTTTGTTTGTAACAGCCAAAACGAATCGAGATAGATATAGACAAATGTATACATAAATGATCAGAATGAAAAGAGAAATCGATTAAGCCATGTCTGTCTGTCCGTCCGTCTGTCCGTCTGTCCGTCCGTCCGTGTACACGATAACTCGAGCAAAAATTGAGATATCTCAACGAAATTTGGTACGTAAGTTTCCATTTATGCAAGGTAGGTTGGTATTGAAAACGGGCGAAATCGGACTGTAACCACGCGCACTTCCCATATAACGGTAATTTTCAGAAATACGAAAACTGCGATATTTTAGTAACTACTGGAGATTATTCACTCAAAATTGATATTTACAATAANCCCTGGTACAGCATACTAAATGGCTGAAAATTTAAAAAATCGGACAATAACCACGCCCACATCCCATATAACGGTAATTTGCGGAAATACATAACCTTCGATAAATGAGTAAATATTAAAGCTTATTTATTCAAAATTGGTGCTTGCAACAATTCTTTACCAAGAAATACGTTTATG
>NW_016159960.1:23397-23664 GCF_001687245.7 Rhagoletis zephyria | reverse complement strand
GGCGTGGCTACGCCCATTTTCCAAAATTTTATAATATTCATGTTTTCCATCTGAAACTTATTGTAAGTATCAATTTTGAGTGAATTAGCTTTAGTAGTTACTAAAATATCACAGTTTTCGTATTTCTTCTGGTTATTGTCCGATTTCGCCCATTTTCAATACCATCCGTCTTACGCCCAAAAGAAGTGCACGTACCAAGTTTCGTTAAGATATCTCAATTTTTACTCGAGTTATCGTGTGCACAGACGGACGGACGGACAGACAGTC
>NW_016159960.1:22032-23320 GCF_001687245.7 Rhagoletis zephyria | reverse complement strand
TATACATTTGTCTATATCTATCTCGATTCGTTTTGCCTGTTACCAACAACCGTTATTTGAACAAAGTTATAATACCCTTGTGCACAAGTGCGCTCGGGTATAAAAAACGAAGTATTGCATACTTGCACAGTTTCGGTTGAAACCGAAATAATGTCTAAATGCACAGTTTCCATATGCGCAATTTCGGTGCCCCATGATCACATATACATATGTATATCGGTAACTGTTCTACCAATTTGTACCAAACTCGGTATGGTTATTATGCTTGCCACATAAAAGAAAAACGTTGAAAATTATTGAAATCGGACTAAAATTACGGCCACTTTTCATATAACGGTAAATTTCAGAACTGCTTGGAACTTCGATATTTCGAAATTTAAGGACGCTAATTTACTCAAAATTGATACACCCCGGCTTACCATCTAGCGGTAGCTTTCGGTAAGGTGAAAAAGACATATTTAATACGTGCGCCGGGTATTAAATGTTCGGCTCCGCCCGAACTTAGACCTTCTTACTTGTTTAATTTTTATTACTCAAAAAGTAAAAAAATATGTTTTTTGTTATTTTAGTGAACTAAATATTATTTTTATTGTTATTTATATTCGCTCAATTTAATAAATAAAGAACTAAAAGACAATATTACATGTTATACCTTATTTATTTATACATATTTCCGCCTATTATGTGTGTGGGTACCCGGGTACCCCGGTTGGACTATTCGTGTAATTTTTTTTTAATTCAAAATTTTCTAGGCTGAAAAGAAATATAAAATATTTTAAATGCATTTCTCCACGTAAAATCAGTCAAATCTTGCGGATCCGGAAGGATTTTAAAAAATTGTTCCACGAAAAAAAGTTATTTGATACAATATGTGTCGATGGGTACCCGGGTACCCGGTCGGACACACAAACATGAAACATCGAATCAAAAAAGTTACAAAACTGAAAAATAAATTATTAATTTTGATCAAGAAAAAAAATACCAGCTATGGTAAAAAATTACCAAAAACAGCAACACTGCACTGAACTATTATTTCATTGCTTAATTTTCTCATATAAAAGTCCTTGTTATTCTATTTTGAGACATTGATAAAATAGAAGCAAATCTGTATCAAACTACCTTTTCACTTCGTCATAATAGTTCTAGCGGACGTTTACAAAATACTAAACCAAATCGAGTTTAAAATCGCTAAACTAGGGATTCATTGCATTCATATCCGTAAACGTCATTAAATATAGCCAATCTAAACAAGTAAGAAAGTCTAAGTTCGGGCGGAGCCGAACATTAA
>NW_016159960.1:7522-21932 GCF_001687245.7 Rhagoletis zephyria | reverse complement strand
CATATCACTATACCAAGTTTCAGTTCTCTCCCACAAATACTTCCAGAGATATGTATGCAATATGAAAATTCCAATATGTATGGGAGGGGCCTTGAGTTATCGGACTTACTTTCAGTATAAGACCATCTTAGTAGCCTATTTTTCAATCCAGGTCATAAACCATCTTTAAGCAAAATTTCATTTTCAAACAGGTGGCAATTCTTAAAAACGTAGCCTACTTTCCAATCTAGGTCATAAGCTATCTTTGTGCAAACTTTCATGCAAATCAGTTCAGTCATTTATGCGTATTAATTTAATTAAACTTTTCTAATACGTGACAGCTCTTAAAAAAGTAGCCTATTTCCCAACATAGGTCATAAGCTATCTCTGCGCGAAAAGTCATGCAAATCTGTTCAGTCCTTTCCGCGTATTAATTTAATTAAAACTTGTTTAACAGGTGACAACTCTCCCAAAAAATTAGCCTATTTTCTACTGTAGGTCATAAGCTGTCCGCGTACAAAATTTCATGCAAATCCGTTCAGTCGTTTCCGCGTGATGATTTCCTAAACATCCAAACATACAAACTTTCACATTTATAATATTAGTAAGATTTGTCTATATCTATCTCGATTCGTTTTGCCTGTTACAAACAACCGTTATGTGAACAAAGTTATAATACCCTTGTGCACAAGTGCGCTCGGGTATAAAAACGAATGAATGTAACATGTAGTATCAACACTCCATCAATCTTCTTTAAAAATCCTCTGGTCATTAGCAACTTAAATTTAATTTTGATTTTTCGGTAAAGTAAATGGGCAGAATCTTGGTATTTAATTTTGTATTTCTTTGTAGTTTATGTTCATTCAATACACTTTTCCTACTTTAAGTAGTCTAAAAATGAAAATTAAGTTAGCGCATTAACTGCTCAGTCAGCGTCACTAACAGCTTTGTCCTCTAAAAATATCAGCTCTATTCCGGCTCGAATGATTAATGCCCACTTCTGTATTAATATACATACAAACCAGGGTTGTTGCGAATATTATTCATATATAAAAGTTTTCCGGATAATAAACAAACCGCTTATCCAAATTAAACAAGTTTGGTATCAAATGAAAGAGGACTTAAATAGCTTTAAAACTGAAATGTATAAACGAGGAAAGCCACATATTGAAAAATATTTCAACAAAAAATGTTAATGAATTACCATAGAACAAACCTCGTGTCAGGTATATGCAATTCTTTAGTATTAAATTATAAAAAAAATATAAATAGAGGTCGTTCGTTATTTCTGTTTAAAAGCTATTTCAGTCATCTTTCATATGATACCAAATTTGTTTAATTTGGACAGGTCGTTTGTTTATTATCCGGAAAGGACTTTTATTTTGGAATAATATTCGCAACATCCCTGATACAAACCAATATTGATGTCAAGAAAATAAACACTTATGTAAACTTTTCACTTTATCAATTTTCATGTACTTGGCGATGCTTGTGGAATCGGTGAAACGCATGGTTCGCATGTAGGCCAAGACGTATGTGGCCCGCCACGAAGGAGCACTGCAAGAAAGATTCGCCATGTCACGCAGCACCAAAGATTTGTGGGCGAGGTTTAAAATTTTAATGGCAGCGGTAAGTGTTTACTTTTACGAAAAAATATAAAGAACGAACACGCACACAAACACGATACACGCGCTCAAACAACCCTGCCGTAAATCGCGCTAGTTCAGGACTAGCGCAGAACTAGTTCTTTAAGAGGCGGTACTGGTTCTCGATCTATCCCAACGCAATGCTTTCAACTGTCTCTTTTTACATGGTGATGTCCTACGAAGTGGAAATTGCCCCCATCTGCAGAACTTTCGAACTAGTTCTAAACTGGTTCCATTTTGGACAGTTCTGGACAGTAAGTTTTTCTATGAGAAAAAGTTTTAAAACTCGATTATTAGATTATTTTTCGATTCTAAACTGGTTCCATTTTAGGCAGATCTGCGACAATAAGTTTTTTATTAAAAAAAATCTGATTATTCGGATGTTTTGATATTTTTTCGTTTTTTCTGTTCTTTTACAGATTGCATTCTATTAAATTTTTATTTATTTTCTTTATATTATTTGATCACTTTTCTCTTCAATTTTTAAGCGGCACTCAACAATTTAAATTTCTTAAATCTGAAAATCACAATTACCTCCTCCGCGATTTGAACTCGTTACCAACGAGCTATTGTAGTATTGTACGAGAAGTGAGAATTTGTGCATTTACTTCCCCTGCAGCAAAATTTAGGGACAGTCTGACAAAGCGCTAGTTTCGCCCTACAAATTTTAGAACTGTCTCTGAACTACTGCAAAAGGGATGCAGAGCTGGACGGTTGAAACTCATATGTTGCTAGTTGCGCTGTCATCAATATTACTCATCCTGGTCATGTGAAAGCTGACAAAAGATGCACAAATGTAATATACTATATTTTTTCTAACTAATAACAAAATGTTTTCGTTTATTCTATATGTAATTCGTTACATAGTTTATGGAGCAACTGCTAAAATATTTCCAAAAAAGTCGTTATTGGTAACATTAATGTCATTTTTATACATATCTACGTACGTATAAAATTAAATGCAAAATATAAAATTTAATTAAGCTACACTCAACAGCAAAGGTCCGCGTACACCATTTCTTTTTTTTAAATTATTCACAACATATTTAGGGTTAAAATTTGTTTGTTATTATTTTATAAAACAAATTATCGTGCTTAAAACAAAATGATAAAAACCGTGTTACAAATGGGGGTGGTATTGTTATGAACGATACGATATATCTGAGCACCCGAAATGTGTAGTTACGCAGTGAATTTTTTTTTTAATTTCGAAGGTTTTTCATTTTAAATATTTTTCGTTAAGGTTTTATTTAAGTACTATGTGTCATACTTCATAAACCATTTCAATTCAAATTCCTAACTGTGCTGCAAATTTGATAGAACTCTAAAAACTGTCTTCAAATTTTAAACTTTTTAATCAGAAATTTTTTATTATAAATATTTCGAGTATTCTGTTTTGTAGCCCATCAAGTTTTAATGTAGTAAAATGTAATCTTGCATCTTAAACGAAAATATTTAAATAGGAGAATACCTTCAAGAGCGTGCGTAAAAAGAGTTATATAAAATCAGCGCGATTAATTATACGAAAATTTAATGGGCTATAGAACTGCATACTTGTAAACTCTGAATTGAAATATTGAAGTTTTTATATCACTTTCTAGAATTCTACTAAATTTCCAACAAAATTTTAAATGTGAATTGATATGTTTATGTTATAATATTTATGAGCCATTCTTATATAAAAAAATTTACGAAAGATATTTAGCATGAAAACCATTGTGAATATTTAAAATTCTATATGTTCTTATTAGATGCCGGGGAGTGTATGTATTACATTTCAATATATTTAATACAATTTAACGCTGAGTTATCACAAATAAGCATTTTTTATATTTTAAATTATAAGTATCCCAGAAATACCCATTATACGTAACAAATATAAATTATTTTTAAGAATAACGGTTTTAGAAAATGAAGGAATAATTGACACTTTATGATCCAAATTTTTAAGCACAGTTTTCTTAAAAAAGTAAATTAGTGCAAATCAAATAGCCCTTTAAACATAAAATGAAGTACTTTTTATTTACAAAATTGTATGCGTGCTTATTTAAAGGCAATCCCTATACTATACTTCTTAGAACCAGCTCAGAACTAACCTAATTTTTTCTAGTCTAGAGGTGACCTTTTTTGAACTATCTAGGAACTGTTGTTATATGAACTGTCTCAGAACCATCTAAGCCAGAGTCAGCTCAGAACGAGTTCAAAAGTTCTGCAGAGGGCGACAATTGTCACTTCGTAGGACATCGCCATGTTAAAAAAGACAGTTGAAAGCATTGAGTTGGGATAGATGAAGAACCAGTACCGTCCCTTTTCAGGCTAGCTCAGCGCAAGTTCTGAACCAGTTTGATTTGCTGCAGGGTCTCAACAGAGCGCAACTAACACACCGAGAGTTTCAACTGTCCCTCTCTACAGCCGTTTTGCACTAGTTCAGAGATGGTTCTGAAACACGATTGAGAGAATACATTCTNCAGGCTAGCTCAGCGCAAGTTCTGAACCAGTTTGATTTGCTGCAGGGTCTCAACAGAGCGCAACTAACACACCGAGAGTTTCAACTGTCCCTCTCTACAGCCGTTTTGCACTAGTTCAGAGATGGTTCTGAAACACGATTGAGAGAATACATTCTTGGTTCTGAAATGTGTAGGGCGGAACTAGCGCTTTAAGAGAGTGTCTCTAAATTTTACTGCAGGGAACATATGCGGCACTTACGTTGAACAACATTGTCTCATACACCTAGAAAAAGGTTTTGTTATATTTACCAAGATTTGGTTATAGTAACCAAATACCATGGTTGGACGGGGCGAAATAAATATTTAGTTGGCGAAATTCTGCCTTTTAGTTGGGACAAATGTATACTTGTTAATAATTGTAATAGCACTATCTTGATTGGAAAATATTGTTAGTTGAATAAAATCATTGTTGAGGGAAAATAAATGAGCCGTTTAATTTGAAAGTGGCATAAGTCACTTCATACCGCTAGTGCTTAAATGACCAGTTACTTGTATCGGAACACGTATGTTATTCGGTCAACTTCATCAACCAAAGGTACACGGTTTCGTCGTTTGTTTATGACGACAGAGCGATTTACAGATGCATTCGACGTCCCATTTAAGGGGCTGGATTCTGTAACTGTGAGTTTTCAAGTGTACACTGAAAATTGTGTGCCCTCTTCTTTTTGCAATTCAAGAAGTGTTAGAATGAGATTTAACTATCAAAATTGTGTACACTTTCTCATTTTGCGATTCAGCAAGTATGCAAATGAGTTTTAACTGTCAAAATTGTGTGCACTTCTCTTTCGAAAAACTCACTGAATTTTATTCGATGAGTTTTTGGTTGAGTTTTGCACTCGGTGTACACTACATTTTCTCACAGTTGTAAAATCCAACCCCTGGAGGTACGAAGTGACTTACGCAACTTTCAAAATAAACGGCTCAAATAGTGCTTTAGTTGATACAATTTTTTAAACGTGAATCACAAGAACAATAAAATACAATATTGCGTCATCCTGGCGGCGATGACATTTCTCAAGTATAAGTAAACAATGCCGAATAGGGGGATAAATGAAACTGTGAAATAGTCAGTATTCTTTATATTAAATTTTACAATTGTTCAATTGTAAAATTATATGATTATAAAAGAATAAATAAAGCAAATGTTAAAAACTGGTGATGTTGGTTGTTATTATATCAAGATTATATTCATAAGGCGAACCTACGCCAAAAAACGTTTTGCTGATTGTATGAGGTATTGTATCTTCAGCATGAGAAACTCCATATAAGAAGGCTACCATGAGAATGTTGTAAAAGTAAAAAGTTCTCTAAGATGGAAGGGAAGTGGAACCCTTCAAAGGTTTGCTCTGCAATTCAGCTCGTTCCGGATGCTACTCACTGCATTGTGCTTGGCCAAATCCGAGGCTGGAAATAATCCGTTGGATACCAATCATGCTTCAAAAGTTGTCGGATATTTTCAGTTTTCAGTGCCTAGGAATGTTTGTAATAAATTTTGCGGTGGTAAAAATCCCGAGCACAAAGTACAAAGTTGTGGAAAAATATTCTACAATTGTGTGATGTTACAACTGAATATTTATGTGCTGCTTTCACAAAAAGTTGAATCGAAAAATATATGCCAAATAAAGATGCTGCTTCAGGGCTAATAAATCTAGTGACATTGAAAAAGATTTTAAAATCCTCTACCCTTTGTGGAAAAAAGACAAAATTCTTTTTTGTCCTGTATTCGGCTATCGTAAATATGGTTACCGTATGTATATTTAATAAAAAACAGGAACGGTATATGTGTATTAATTAATTAATTAATAAAATAAAACATTTATAGTCTAAGATCCGACAAGGGCACTGTTGAGCATTTACTTAAGTTTTAATTGCAGATATTTACATAAGGGTTAAATGTAGAGTCATCGCACTTTTTAGTTTTCTAATTTGTTATGCACCTTTTCTTGTAAATAATCTTTTTTAGTCATTCCTTATTACCGCTTTCTAGTGACCGCATGGTTTTTCGTAATATTCGCCTCCGCCCGCTACCGCCTAATTGTTTAGTTAATTTACATATACGAGTACACTTTGAAGTTGCCACTCAAATAGACATTAGGGGAATTCGCTCTTCTGTGTATTCGTTGTATGTTGTGTAATTGTAACCGCCTATTGGACACGCACATTCGTAGTCAACTGCAATGTATGTATGTTTGTCTTGCCACAATGTTGAATATTTCAGGCAAGCATTTATCTCATCTGCTGGTGTCAATCGAGAAATTACAGGCAATGTTTGCGTAAAATCTCCTGCGAGCAATATCAATGCATTCCCGAATAGTTGAACATTTCTACGCAAATCTCGCACCGATTTTGTATGTGCCATCGTGCATTCATCCCAAACAATGAGTTTACATTTGTTTAATAAGTACTTCCACCTGGTAACAATGTCGCAGATGTTCCAGACGAAGCGAGAGCTACGGCTATGTAATTTTTTCATCGAACCGTTGCCACAATCTTATAAGGAACGTTGTCCTAGTTCCTCCTGGCGCATGCAAGAAGAAGATAATTTATCATTCTGTGCCAACTTATGCCAATTGGAAATGCCACGTGAAGCCAAGTCCTTCTCCACTTGGTCTTTCCCTTGCAGTGGGCACCTCCCACTTCCTCTGCTACCTCCAGCGGATTGCGAGTCGAATACTTTTAGACCTGAAACGCGATTCCCATTCGAACGACATGGCCAGAGGAACCGCTGTAAAGCTTATACAGCTCATCGTTCCATCGTCTGCGGTACTCATCGTCGCCAACGCGTAGGGGCCTGTAAATCTTCTGCATTGGCAGGATGAGTGACTTATAGAGTGTGGTTTTTGTACGTCGAGAGAGAACTTTACTCCCTAATTGCCTACTCAGTCCAAAGTAGCACTTGTTCGCTACAGTAATTCGGCATTAGATTTCGATGCCGACATTATCAGTGTTATGCTAGTTCCTAACTAAACGAAATTGTCTACTTTCTCTAAGTTACAATTGGCAACAGTGACGTGGGTGCCAAGGCGCGAATGCTCTGACTCTTTGTTTAATGACAGGAGATACTTCGTCTTCTCCTCGTTGACCATAGCTTTGCTTCGTTATCCAACTTGGAAAAGGCAAGAGAGAGTTCGAGGTTTTTGTTACCGATGATGTCGATGTCATTGGCATATGCCAGAAATTACTCCCCTTTGTAAAAATTATTTCGTGAGTGGTTCAGTTCTGCAGCTCTTATAATGTTAACATTTGCAATATGCGACATAAATGCCCTTCTGCTAGCGCTTTAATTTGAGAATGTTTGATTGGGCATACAAAAGGAGATCAGAATAATAATAATAATCATAGTCTTCATAATATTACCTAGCGTTATTCAAATTGCTCTCGCTGATTTTTGGACAAATTTTGCTACACAAAAAATAAAACCCTGGAAAATGTGGATGTGTATTTCACTGAGGTAGATTCTTAGATATTTGAAAGTCGGAAAAACTCAACGCTAAAGTAGGTACATTCTCTTTACTTGCAATGTAGTACGTAGTAGGCTATGGCGGTCCCAAGTGACATTGTTTATGATTAAAAGTTAACTATTTTATAATGTTAGGGAATGGTGACAACAATTTTAAGTTTTCGTTAAGGATTTTTTAAGAAGCTTTTATGGGATATTTATTGCGATATTTTCATTGCGAAATTTGTATACCAACTCTTTGTTGATAATATAATCACTTCGTTTGATAACATTTTGTAAATTCTTTCTTCATTTAAACTGTTCGGCTTTTGGATAGGTGGAAACATAAAAAAAATCTCTAGTAAAGCTTTCCCTAACACTTTTCGTTTGGAACCAATTATGTAATATTTCATTTAGTTCCCATATTTGCAGTATTTACTTTTAGATAGGGCATAATCCTATTGGAAATATTTCTAAATCAAGTGCCTTTAGTTTGGGACCCATATTGTAACATTTCATTTATTTTACCATTTTAATTAAGTTAAATTTTCAAACAGGTGGCAAACATATTTTCTACTGTAGGTCTTTTGAAAATTCTTTAGTTTGATATCCACATTGCAGTATTTCATTTATTTTATCAATTTAATTGTACTTAAAAATATTTCCTGCGGTTAAATTTCTTAAACCTCTTAACCTTAATACCTTTATTGTGATATATATTATTTAGTTTATCAATTATATTGCACTAAATTTTTTAACAAGTGGAAATCCTCTTTTAAAATATTTCCGATTTTAAGCCTTCCTAAAACTCTTTAGTTTGATATCCACGATGCAATATTTCATTTACTTTATCAATTTAAATGAGTTAAAATTTGCAAATAGCTGGCGACCCTCGCCAAAAATATTTCCAACAGTTATATTTCTTAAACCTCTTTAATTTGTTACCCATATTGTAATAATTTATTTATTTTATCAATATAATTGGGTTTAAAAATTTTCAAATAGGTGGCAACCCTGCAATTTTTTGCGATATCATAGGTTCTGGTATTATATCGAACAACACAAAAAAAAATTATTCAAATCGGTTCAGCCGTTCTCGAGTTTTGACGACCGTGACATACGAACACAACATTTTTATGTATATAGATTTAAGTTATTCCGGTCACAAAGGATGCGCACACTTTTTCACCTTTGTTCCAGGCACATTGGTTTTTTGCTTCTTTTGCAAACGCTACATGCTTTAAGCGTTTTATACCTTTTATGTCCTGTACGTAGAATAATCAGAAATGTCCAGCTACTCGCTTTTTCGAGCATTTTGATCACCGTTCACCAAGCAGTGGCAAATAGTCATAATTCTGCGTCGGGTTCTTGCAGCTCGCACTTCCATTGTTTACACGAATTAGTAACTGAACAGCCATTCGGAAGCCTAATCTGAGAAGTGACACCCCCCGTAATGGGTTATGCGATGGGTTTGGGACCCAGTCTCGGATGAGAACCCCACCTTTTCTGACGACCAGGGCAGACGAATAAAAGACTACGAGTGCGGCCCCGTCGCGTAATATTGTCGTTCACCTTAATCGACGACCGTCTCGCTACAATCCGAATCAAAGCGAGAGTTTTGATCTCGAAAAATTTCACGAAGGAATGTCTGATAACGGACCGAGACTGATCAACTTTGCTAACGCCCGAAAATGATAGTTTGGAGTGCTAAATTTCAAAAAAGCTCCCTCAAGCCACGTGGCTGTCTCCGACATTTTGTGATACGTTAAAGTCACGCTTCCAATGTTTTAGATGTACGCGTCTGGTGCTGCTTCTTCTTTTTCATCTTCGTCCACCGATTCACTGTCTATAAAAGCTACTCCTAAACCTGCATTTTCAGACAGATGTCTGCGTCAGACATTTCGACATCCCTTATATTGAGATCCTGCTCTTCCCCGTCCTCAGATAAAGAATCTTCTCCATCGTCCACAATGGTGTCAAAACGATACTAAATATACGCCTCGTCTTCTGCAGCACTCAATATTCATTCAAAATTTTGATTTGTAAAAACATTTCATTATGCTATCTTCTGTTATCTTTTATATACATATATGCACTGGAAGATATTTGGACTGTCGTTCTATATATTTTGAAGCGTATTTCTTCTGTGTATTTACATACTTGAATTTTCGCGGTTAATATAGTAACATTCTTATTTGACTAGCGCTCAAACAGTATTGATTTGAATCCATAACAATTGCTATTATATCTCTAAAACATTAAAAACTAGTAAGTGGACACACGGGTACCATGGTTATGTGTTTACGTGGTATTTTGTGGCTATGTGTTCTACGGTTAATTCGTAATATATGAAATCAATCCCATACTCTTAGAGAAAATTGGGGCTATTTTTAAAGCGGGCGTGGCGCCTTTCTTTGTATGCATATTCACTTTTGCTAGGTTATTTAAGATGACAATGGTAATATGCCTTTTGGCAGCCACCAAAGGGTAATATTAAAAGATAACTGTTGGTGGAAATGTTGTATAAAAATGTTTCAATACAAAAAAATAATTTTGAGCGGGACGAACTTCGCCGGGTCTGCTAGTTTTCAGATAAAATACTAACAGTTATGAAAATAAAAATACGATCGATTATCCATTTATTTTAATATAAAAACTTGATTCTCTGGTATATAGATTTAACGATATTTTTGAACTTATATTGCTTAGATAGGAACATGCAAATAAAATTGATAAGGAAACTAAAAGTATAAAGGCCTTTGGGTTGAACTAACTTTTGAGGAGCAATGTTTTCAGTATAAAAAACACAAAAACTCGATTTTCTTAACTACCTGGCTAGCGTTTTTTTCTTTTAAGTCTTGTAAGTAACAAAGCATAATAGAAAAGACCTTTGGGTTGAACTTGGTTCCGACCCACCGTACCGCGAAATCTTGGTACAAAAATGTTAAATTTAAAGGTCTCGCGTGGACGTTCCTTCAATCCGTGCTCACACGAAATCCCTCACGAAATTAAAGCGACAATCTTTCGATCTGACCCTTACATTTTGAGATATTACGAAAACGTCGTTAAAAAGACGGGAAAAAATCAGAAAATCGCGCATTAAAAATTGATTATTTCTTAAAAAAATGTGCGCAATTTTTTATCATTAGTAATATTTATAGCCACAACATTGACAAACAAAAGGAGTAATCGTTCATTTTATTTTGAGATATTACGAAAAAATCTTTAAAAAAGCGAAAAGATTCTAAAATTTCTCTAACTTTGATTATGCATTAGAAAAGATTTGCAGCTATTTTACCACTAGTAACATTAATAGCTACATCTTTGGCAAACACAATGCGTTGTCGCGGAGAATATTGCATTCATTACATTCATTACTGCTCGAAATATCGTTAATTGTTCAACCTGTATCTGGATGCTTGACTAAAACCTATAGCATTTGTCAACGTTATTGTGGCTTATTAACATTTTATTTTTAATATTTTTATTTAGATTTGTAACACGATTGTTTATTAGGAAGTCTAGAAAAAAAGAAGACTGATGAGGAGATGTGTTGATCTCTGAAATAGCTGCTATAACTTCTACCGCTTAGACTTTGTTCCTTTTTAAATTTTTCCTAATAAACAATCGTGGTACAAAGCGCAATAAAAATATTAAAAAAATGCGTGTGTACCACCGTACACATGATAGAAGTGAAACTTCTTAAAAAAGGTCCGAGTACCAGGTACCTACTCACAAAATTGGATGTGTAAACATATGTTTACGGTTCGGCAAACCATAAGGCGATTGAGTTACTTACATAGGTTTGGTTAGAAACAAACAATAATTTCATTTCATCTTATATTTTTCTGATATACATACATATAATTTATTTATTCATTTTCCGGTAACCCCACCTTATATGAATTCGCGCTTCTACCATCCATAGGACCGGGTTGTAATGGAAGTAATTGTATGTTTAACAAATAAATGAAAATGTTTATAATGCAATCAATAGATCCTTACGAATTCGCCATTACCAAGGCACTAAGTAACGTGCGCACTTTTGTTTGCAAAATGCATTTATTTAAGTTGAAAGAAGACAAATTCCTTTGTTCGGCATTTATTCTTACTCGCTTTCTATCTTCCAAGGCGAATTCATATATTCTTGTCACGAATTCTTATATTCATGTGGCAGCAAGAGTATAAAAACATAAAATTACCTTATAAATTAAAAGCATAAGTATCACATGTATTCACGAAATCATTTCATCGATCTGAGTAAAAAATAAGTGCATAAACTCTATTTCGCGTTAATTGAAATCATGAAATGGTGTTCATCATCGTTTCACTCAAACATATGAAATGATTTCATGAATTGTTCCTACGCATAATGGTAGTAAATGACAGAATGAATTACAACAAACACATCCTTTTGACATAATGCAAGCCGAAAACGTTGGTTCAAATCAATCCGCAATCAAGTTGGACGTTTTGCCCACAAACATTGCAATTTTGCGTGCAGTCTCATTATAAAATCTCATTTTTACAATTTCATAGTTTCGGCTTACATTTATAAAATTCAACGAAAGCACGTACCTATTTCGGCTAGGTTATCCATTTTCGGTTATTTAGTGTACAAAATAAACGCAAATTAAATGAGTTTGAACAACATGGCCATTAATGAAGCGATAAGTTGTACAACTTGCCAGAAAATAAAAATTCTTTGATCTTTCATACAACCTAGACATAAATTCATTCAACGGGGCTACAAACGGTGCAATCTAGAGCAAAACAACACCAAGTTGAACCAACGGTCGCTACGTTTATGGCTTTCTTTAAGAAACATCGGGCGAAAATTTCAACTGCTCCTGTAAAGTTCTGAACACATTGAAAACGACGAGCTACCGACCACAGCTTTCAATTTGTCATCTTTATTATCTAAGCGCTTTGTCGATGGCGACATGATTTTTTTGAACGCGGCAGCGACATCATGAATTTGTATGAGTTTGACATAAAAGAAGAGGAAGAGCCTTATCTGTCGCCAGAAAAATAGAAATAGATCTAATCTGTCCACAACCACAGCCGTCGCGTAGCCCGGTCGTCGCCAAAATAATTATCTACATAAGAGTACGTGTTAAAATAATTTGACAGCTGTGGTTTGTAGCTCGTCGTTTTCATTGTGTTCGGGCTATAACAATGCCTTATATAAGTTGGCCTTGCTATCATCCTCACATATGTCCATCAGAGTATACCAACGAAGGACGAGTTAATACAAGGAGATAGCAAGAGCACAAAACTACTCTAGAAAATTACACGCACAATGACAATCATGAACAAATGTACAACAAACACAAAGTTTTTGACAATCAGTACAGTTCGTATTTATGTAAACGAGCAGCATATTAGATTTGTTTTCGTTTATACTACATGCGTGCATATATACATGTACACCCTGTAGGGAAACCCCGAACTGGTGAACCAAATTTGTAGTTTCGTACTAGATCTTTATGGCCAAAAACGAACCAGTCCGATAGTAACTGGATCGCCACCAGTTCAAAAGCAGCGATATGTGGTATTTAAAAAAAAAAATTTAGAAATCTATATCTAAAATGACGAATTTAGGACCGCTTCTAAACTATAGAAAATGGGGTGCAAAGCGAACTAGATCCCATATGTCAAATTTAGGACTGGTTCTGAAGTACAGAAAAGGTAATGCAGCGGGAGACAATTTCCAATTCCTATGACAACGCTGTGATAAATTCGCCAGTTGTTTGCATGCAAAAGAGATTTATCGCGAATTAGTAATGGTTCTAAATGTAATAGAAGCGCACCAGTTCAAAACTAGAGTTTTTCCCCACGGGGCACAAACATATGTACATACATACAAATATATATGCAACCATTCAAACATCCATATGTATGTACATACATATAAACATTGCTGTCCATAAGTACATACATATGCCCATCAGTACATCAACGAAGCCCGTTTGCTTCATCATAAATATATCCAAACAGACATATGTACATATGTACGAATGGATGTAGTTACGCGAAGAACGCTTGCATCTTTNATGCCCATCAGTACATCAACGAAGCCCGTTTGCTTCATCATAAATATATCCAAACAGACATATGTACATATGTACGAATGGATGTAGTTACGCGAAGAACGCTTGCATCTTTTATACAGTGACGAGCAAAACTGTAACATGGTGTAACACTTTTTAATTCAGCCATCGCTATATTTCCAAGTTCTAAAGACTTTCATCCTTTTGTTGTATATTCTTGTTGGTACCAGCGTTGCCGTTTTGGTCCAATTGGACCAAAATTTGTAGCTTCATTCTCCGTTGATAGCTTGGTTGGTTTGATGAAGCTTTTGGTAGGCAAAAATGTTTTGAAAATACAACCAAATTGATCATTAAAATTTGTTCGCTTAATTTGAGTTTACACGTTCAAAACACTGTTTTCACTTTGATTACTCGTAAAAGATTTCTTTATTTTTTTCTATATTTTGCTAAGCAGACAATTTTCTGCAAACAAAAACTCACTTCCCAAAGCTATGATTGATTAGCTGTTGAAATTAACGAGAAATTACCTATCGTCTTGAAAGAAAAATTGGTGATAGGCAATTTGCAAAGTGTGAGTGTATTGGTAAAAAAGGGTGAGTGCATGCAAATTGAATCAAATTTGGATTTTTTTTTTATTGAAATGCTTTTGTTTTTTCACACACAAAAAAAATGTTTGATATGAATTGAATCAATCTCAAAGATATTAGATAATTAACCAATACCGTAAACAATATTATGTGTAGTTTTAATTTCCACTGCTAATTTGTGTAGCTAAAAACCCCTCAA
>NW_016159960.1:0-7497 GCF_001687245.7 Rhagoletis zephyria | reverse complement strand
ACTTGAATTTTCGCGGTTAATATAGTAACATTCTTATTTGACTAGCGCTCAAACAGTATTGATTTGAATCCATAACAATTGCTATTATGTCTCTAAAACATTAAAAACTAGTAAGTGGACACACGGGTACCATGGTTATGTGTTTACGTGGTATTTTGTGGCTATGTGTTCTACGGTTAATTCGTAATATATGAAATCAATCCCATACTCTTAGAGAAAATTGGGGCTATTTTTAAAGCGGGCGTGGCGCCTTTCTTTGTATGCATATTCACTTTTGCTAGGTTATTTAAGATGACAATGGTAATATGCCTTTTGGCAGCCACCAAAGGGTAATATTAAAAGATAACTGTTGGTGGAAATGTTGTATAAAAATGTTTCAATACAAAAAAATAATTTTGAGCGGGACGAACTTCGCCGGGTCTGCTAGTTTTCAGATAAAATACTAACAGTTATGAAAATAAAAATACGATCGATTATCCATTTATTTTAATATAAAAACTTGATTCTCTGGTATATAGATTTAACGATATTTTTGAACTTATATTGCTTAGATAGGAACATGCAAATAAAATTGATAAGGAAACTAAAAGTATAAAGGCCTTTGGGTTGAACTAACTTTTGAGGAGCAATGTTTTCAGTATAAAAAACACAAAAACTCGATTTTCTTAACTACCTGGCTAGCGTTTTTTTCTTTTAAGTCTTGTAAGTAACAAAGCATAATAGAAAAGACCTTTGGGTTGAACTTGGTTCCGACCCACCGTACCGCGAAATCTTGGTACAAAAATGTTAAATTTAAAGGTCTCGCGTGGACGTTCCTTCAATCCGTGCTCACACGAAATCCCTCACGAAATTAAAGCGACAATCTTTCGATCTGACCCTTACATTTTGAGATATTACGAAAACGTCGTTAAAAAGACGGGAAAAAATCAGAAAATCGCGCATTAAAAATTGATTATTTCTTAAAAAAATGTGCGCAATTTTTTATCATTAGTAATATTTATAGCCACAACATTGACAAACAAAAGGAGTAATCGTTCATTTTATTTTGAGATATTACGAAAAAATCTTTAAAAAAGCGAAAAGATTCTAAAATTTCTCTAACTTTGATTATGCATTAGAAAAGATTTGCAGCTATTTTACCACTAGTAACATTAATAGCTACATCTTTGGCAAACACAATGCGTTGTCGCGGAGAATATTGCATTCATTACATTCATTACTGCTCGAAATATCGTTAATTGTTCAACCTGTATCTGGATGCTTGACTAAAACCTATAGCATTTGTCAACGTTACTGTGGCTTATTAACATTTTATTTTTAATATTTTTATTTAGCTTTGTAACACGATTGTTTATTAGGAAGTCTAGAAAAAAAGAAGACTGATGAGGAGATGTGTTGATCTCTGAAATAGCTGCTATAACTTCTACCGCTTAGACTTTGTTCCTTTTTAAATTTTTCCTAATAAACAATCGTGGTACAAAGCGCAATAAAAATATTAAAAAAATGCGTGTGTACCACCGTACACATGATAGAAGTGAAACTTCTTAAAAAAGGTCCGAGTACCAGGTACCTACTCACAAAATTGGATGTGTAAACATATGTTTACGGTTCGGCAAACCATAAGGCGATTGAGTTACTTACATAGGTTTGGTTAGAAACAAACAATAATTTCATTTCATCTTATATTTTTCTGATATACATACATATAATTTATTTATTCATTTTCCGGTAACCCCACCTTATATGAATTCGCGCTTCTACCATCCATAGGACCGGGTTGTAATGGAAGTAATTGTATGTTTAACAAATAAATGTAAATGTTTATAATGCAATCAATAGATCCTTACGAATTCGCCATTACCAAGGCACTAAGTAACGTGCGCACTTTTGTTTGCAAAATGCATTTATTTAAGTTGAAAGAAGACAAATTCCTTTGTTCGGCATTTATTCTTACTCGCTTTCTATCTTCCAAGGCGAATTCATATATTCTTGTCACGAATTCTTATATTCATGTGGCAGCAAGAGTATAAAAACATAAAATTACCTTATAAATTAAAAGCATAAGTATCACATGTATTCACGAAATCATTTCATCGATCTGAGTAAAAAATAAGTGCATAAACTCTATTTCGCGTTAATTGAAATCATGAAATGGTGTTCATTCATTCAGTTTCTACTCAAACATATGAAATGATTTCATGAATTGTTCCTACGCATAATGGTAGTAAATGACAGAATGAATTACAACAAACACATCCTTTTGACATAATGCAAGCCGAAAACGTTGGTTCAAATCAATCCGCAATCAAGTTGGACGTTTTGCCCACAAACATTGCAATTTTGCGTGCAGTCTCATTATAAAATCTCATTTTTACAATTTCATAGTTTCGGCTTACATTTATAAAATTCAACGAAAGCACGTACCTATTTCGGCTAGGTTATCCATTTTCGGTTATTTAGTGTACAAAATAAACGCAAATTAAATGAGTTTGAACAACATGGCCATTAATGAAGCGATAAGTTGTACAACTTGCCAGAAAATAAAAATTCTTTGATCTTTCATACAACCTAGACATAAATTCATTCAACGGGGCTACAAACGGTGCAATCTAGAGCAAAACAACACCAAGTTGAACCAACGGTCGCTACGTTTATGGCTTTCTTTAAGAAACATCGGGCGAAAATTTCAACTGCTCCTGTAAAGTTCTGAACACATTGAAAACGACGAGCTACCGACCACAGCTTTCAATTTGTCATCTTTATTATCTAAGCGCTTTGTCGATGGCGACATGATTTTTTTGAACGCGGCAGCGACATCATGAATTTGTATGAGTTTGACATAAAAGAAGAGGAAGAGCCTTATCTGTCGCCAGAAAAATAGAAATAGATCTAATCTGTCCACAACCACAGCCGTCGCGTAGCCCGGTCGTCGCCAAAATAATTATCTACATAAGAGTACGTGTTAAAATAATTTGACAGCTGTGGTTTGTAGCTCGTCGTTTTCATTGTGTTCGGGCTATAACAATGCCTTATATAAGTTGGCCTTGCTATCATCCTCACATATGTCCATCAGAGTATACCAACGAAGGACGAGTTAATACAAGGAGATAGCAAGAGCACAAAACTACTCTAGAAAATTACACGCACAATGACAATCATGAACAAATGTACAACAAACACAAAGTTTTTGACAATCAGTACAGTTCGTATTTATGTAAACGAGCAGCATATTAGATTTGTTTTCGTTTATACTACATGCGTGCATATATACATGTACACCCTGTAGGGAAACCCCGAACTGGTGAACCAAATTTGTAGTTCCGTACTAGATCTTTATGGCCAAAAACGAACCAGTCCGATAGTAACTGGATCGCCACCAGTTCAAAAGCAGCGATATGTGGTATTTAAAAAAAAAAATTTAGAAATCTATATCTAAAATGACGAATTTAGGACCGCTTCTAAACTATAGAAAATGGGGTGCAAAGCGAACTAGATCCCATATGTCAAATTTAGGACTGGTTCTGAAGTACAGAAAAGGTAATGCAGCGGGAGACAATTTCCAATTCCTATGACAACGCTGTGATAAATTCGCCAGTTGTTTGCATGCAAAAGAGATTTATCGCGAATTAGTAATGGTTCTAAATGTAATAGAAGCGCACCAGTTCAAAACTAGAGTTTTTCCCCACGGGGCACAAACATATGTACATACATACAAATATATATGCAACCATTCAAACATCCATATGTATGTACATACATATAAACATTGCTGTCCATAAGTACATACATATGCCCATCAGTACATCAACGAAGCCCGTTTGCTTCATCATAAATATATCCAAACAGACATATGTACATATGTACGAATGGATGTAGTTACGCGAAGAACGCTTGCATCTTTTATACAGTGACGAGCAAAACTGTAACATGGTGTAACACTTTTTAATTCAGCCATCGCTATATTTCCAAGTTCTAAAGACTTTCATCCTTTTGTTGTATATTCTTGTTGGTACCAGCGTTGCCGTTTTGGTCCAATTGGACCAAAATTTGTAGCTTCATTCTCCGTTGATAGCTTGGTTGGTTTGATGAAGCTTTTGGTAGGCAAAAATGTTTTGAAAATACAACCAAATTGATCATTAAAATTTGTTCGCTTAATTTGAGTTTACACGTTCAAAACACTGTTTTCACTTTGATTACTCGTAAAAGATTTCTTTATTTTTTTCTATATTTTGCTAAGCAGACAATTTTCTGCAAACAAAAACTCACTTCCCAAAGCTATGATTGATTAGCTGTTGAAATTAACGAGAAATTACCTATCGTCTTGAAAGAAAAATTGGTGATAGGCAATTTGCAAAGTGTGAGTGTATTGGTAAAAAAGGGTGAGTGCATGCAAATTGAATCAAATTTGGATTTTTTTTTTTATTGAAATGCATAAAATGTCTGCTTTTGTTTTTTCACACACAAAAAAAATGTTTGATATGAATTGAATCAATCTCAAAGATATTAGATAATTAACCAATACCGTAAACAATATTATGTGTAGTTTTAATTTCCACTGCTAATTTGTGTAGCTAAAAACCCCTCAAGCTCGAGAAATCTCGTTTTAATGATGAAAAAAATTTGGTAGTTTGGAAACTTATTTGGTAGGCGTTTTGGTAGTTTTGCATTTGACAGTTATCTCTTACTTAGTTGGAAGTCAGATGACTTTTTTCTGTATTGTAATTTATTGAAGAAGTGATCACCAGTAAATAATATAGTTAATCAGGAACCATAAATGTAAATAATAGATTTACTGCGGAAAGGCGGGACCGCACGAAAAGTGGCAAAAAATTTTGGAATTTGCTACTTGAAAATGTTAAGACTGAGAAAAAATATAGACCCAAAAATATGTTCCCAAGAACAAAGGAAGTCTGTCAAAAAATATTACGGTACGATATCTTGTGAACTTAGCAGCAAGTAGCGATGCAGCCACTATTACAGAAGCGCTTAAGGTATTAAACTTTAACGCAAATCAATAGACAGTGAGGCGAAGAATTGCCGAATTGAGCGCAAGGGATCATAAAAGAAGAAAAAAGGAAATTTGATAAAAATACATGTGCGAGTGCGGCAGCATTTTGCAGAATCGCACGAAATCCGTACCGTTGCCTATTGGGATATGTTAGGCCGTTCAGAATGCAATAAAAAACATATTTTTAAGTTTCAATTGAAGGTTATTTGGTCCGACAATAACTAAAACGACTAAATTAATCGCTTTCAATCAGATGGTCGGGCATGGTATTGGGTCAAAGACCCAAATTAAGCCCATGCGCAGCATATAAGGCAAACTGTGAATAACAGTGGTCGGTCAATAATAGTTTGTGGTTGTATTCCAAACATTTTCTTTGTCTGTTAGTACACATTATGCGTGAGGAACAGTATCTGTTCATATTTCAACAAAATTTGCAAGATGTAGTCGAAAAAATTAGAGTTTCTGCTGAAAAATCACCCAAAACACACTGCACATATTCGCAAAGACTGGATACAAAAGCAAAAATTTGCTAATTTCAAATGACTTCCACAACCCGCGGACATGAATCTCATTGAGAATTTGCGAAAACAACTAAAAGCACAGCTTACTAAGTATCCAAGTCCGTAAAATCGAGTACATGAGCTGTGAAAGCAAACTAAGGATATACCTCCAGAATTTTTACAGAGATACAAATAAGGTATGCCAAATCGTATCCAGGAACTGAAACAAGCAAAAGAGTACTGAACATTGTGTTAGTAGTTCTTTTTTTTCGTGAAAATTGTTAAAAATTTCTTAAAAATGTATGAGTGCAAAACTGTAACATCTGCCTTAATTTACATTTTTTTCTGCTGTTTTTTTTTAATGTTGTTGTATTGACTTCAAATCGTTATGAGAGAGGGAGTAGAGATGTACCAACAAGAATATACAACAAAAGTATGAAAGTCGTTAGAACTTGGAAAGATAGCGATGGCTGAAGTAAAAAGTGTTACACCATGTTACAGTTTTGCCCGCCACTGTACATATATTGCTTGGTGGCGGCAGAGCTGAAATGCGCAATGAGTTCGTTCATACATACATATATATGTATACATACATATGTTCATTCAAACATACATATATACTAGGGCGGGCAATTTGTATGGATCGATTTTTTTCGACATTGTTCCTAGCATATTCGGATTCNGGGTCAATTTGTATGGATCGATTTTTTTCGACATTGTTCCTAGCATATTCGGATTCTTCATAAAATTCTAAGAAAAAAATTCCTCCAGACCATAGCTCTAAAGTCAATTTCGAGCCTGCGCATTTTTAAAAGAAGATATCTTATATATAAAATTGGATTGCTGTCCGTTAGCCTCGCTAAGACTTGAAAACAGCTTGACCGATTTGAATATTTTTATTTTTTGGGTTTGTTTTTTATAATATCCGGATTGTTAAAACCAGAAAAAATCGAGAGTTGCCACCTGTTTAAAAATCCCAATATAAATAAATTAATTACATCTTTTCATTCTGATCATTTATGTATACATTTGTCTATATCTATCTCGATTCGTTTTGCCTGTTACAAACAACCGTTATGTGAACAAAGTTATAATACCCTTGTGCACAAGTGCGCTCGGGTATAAAAATATATCCGTAACACTTTATTAATCTGCATATTTTATCAATTCGTCGGAATATGTTTTTATGTATGTTACCGCGTAACTTTGGACTACGTTATCCGTTTTCTATAATTCATTTTGAAAGGAAAGGTGGTTCCTCAGAGGTAGTCTCCTACTAATTGAGTGTAGATCCGATAATTGGGCCATGAAGAAAATAACGGTACTTTTAAATTTGTATATGAGAATTGAAGTCGGTTTTGTTTTTTTGTTTAAATTTTACTCTAGTGTCCACAGCTTCTATAAAAGAGTCGTAGGCCATATTTTTTTGTTAGTTCAATTGTGGAACATTTGTATGAACTGCTTCGGCTAATACTTCGGCTTTTGTTCTCTTTTTATATCGAGGCTGAGTGCATTGTTCGATGGGGTGATATCATTGCCAAACATGATAGTACTTTGTTTGCCATCAATAAACACTATCTTGACGGATTACAGTATTCCACATTGATGCGAGCCTCAAAAGTTTTGAACAATATTTGCGAGTATGGCTTTTAGTTTTTACCGCTCAGGTAGGTGGCAGGCCTATAGAGAATATTCCTTAATCAATAATTTTTCAAATACTTTTCGCTCGACACCTATATTATAATACATACTTTATCTTATTAACTTAATTGAATTAAATTTTCGAAATTGGTGGACTTCGACTCAAAAATATTTTCAGTAGTAAGCCTTCTTAAACCCTTTTAATTTGATACCCATATTGCAATATTTAATTTATCTTATCAATTTTATTTAACTAAATTTTGAAGCAGGTGGCAACCCCAAAAATATTTTTGCCTGTAAGCCTTCATAACCTCTTTCTTTTGACACCCATATTGCAATATCTAATTT
>NW_016159959.1:66774-73370 GCF_001687245.7 Rhagoletis zephyria | reverse complement strand
TATAGTTACTCCAACATAACTTTGCATAGTCGAAGAGTTTGTCCATATGACCGATGTCAGTNAACTTGCATCAACAATTTTTTATACCGTCAGAATAAATGGATGAAGGCCGACAACATCCACTTTTTCTTTTTCTAGCTCAACGGGCTCTATTCTTTATATATCCCGTGATTCCAGTTTTTGATAAGTGAAAATATTCCGCCAAAAACAAATTACTACAAAAATTATTTTTCGCAGATAAAAAGGATGAACTAACCTTTAACGAAGTGTATAGTTACTCCAACATAACTTTGCATAGTCGAAGAGTTTGTCCATATGACCGATGTCAGTCATACAGATTTCGCCTGACTGAGTTCGTTTTTGACCTTTAATCGGATTGCACTATATTTTGTTTAAATTTTTGACGTCATTGTTTTTTCAGTAGGCACTTTATATATATGTAGGTTGCAACGTTTTGCAGAACTTTAAAAAACCCCTTTTTTCAGGTGTACAAAGTGGCATGTCGTCCACAACTATCATATACATTAACGCATTTGAAATTTCCTTCCCTTTGGTGCTGTTATCTAATATTACAATAATTACAGAACTTTAATAAATTTCAAAAGTTGAGATGTAAAATTTCTTTAATGCATACACACCAGAAAATGATACTGCTCTTTCAAAGGAATTTCGTATTGGGTAAACAGATTTAGACTTCTTTTGATTCGGCTAAAAAATTGTGTGAACAGAAAAGTAACAATATGTATTACAAATGAAACCCTAGGGAACTCATACCTCATTGTCATCATCGTTGTCCACAAGCTCAATGATGTCAGTTTTCTATAAATAAATGGAACAATTTTCGGTATTGAAATATATAAATTAAATTCCTTTACCTCCATTTTAATTTTGTGTACTTTTTCTACGTGGTTTTTTAACGTGGTTGTGCTGCTGTGGTACTTAAAGCATTTCCCGCACTTTACGCAGATCGCAATTCCTTTTTCTTTTTTATCGTAGTACTGCCACACAATACTTGGGCTCATTGTTAGTAATAATGTATGAAAAATTCAGTAAGCAAACTCAAAGTGTATACGGCGCATAAAATTATCGACTCTGCTGTAAAAAACCAAACAAAAACTGCCAACCCAACTTCTTTTTTTATTTGGAAATTTTGTTGAATTTTACATATATAATATTTTAAAATTAAGTCAAAACATGTCCAAATATTAAAGTGCTATTATTTTTACGGCCACTGTAAGAGTGGTTGTACAGACCAAGACCAAGTCTTGCGCTAATAGCCTCATATGTCCCACATTTCTTCCTCAATTGACCGCAAAAATACTAACATATTTAAATGTTCGGGTGAGAGACGGTTCCTCAACTGGGTTGCTATAAGTCCAGCATGTGAAAATAGTCGCTCACATGGGACTGACATTGCCATAACTGACAAATATTTTTGGGCAATTGGAAAAAGCAAAGGAAAATCATTTTTCAACGCCTGCCAAGTTGTTAAAGGGTTTTTGTTTAATTTTCGAGAAACAGCTGGCCTGATTAAATAAGCTCGCAGCTGGTCCGAATTTATTTCCGAAACGTTACGTCTATTGCATTGACTGTTGCTAATGTTTTGATCTAAATATGACCATATGCCTTCTTCGTCCGATGTTTGAAGCTCAGCGATACTTTCCACAGATTCATTACTTTGGGTTTGGCTGGTTATTAATAAGTTACCTATTCAAAGTTTAAAAAACAGAAATAGTTGTTTCTGATAAATAGGTATTTGTCTAATGTACCAATAAAAGCAGCAGCCCGCGAACAGTAGATTGAGTTTTCGAAGGCTGCCTTCTTGTACCTTGGATCAAGTATTGTTGCCACACCGTAAATAATCACCGCCTCCAAATTTGCGTAACGTTTTTGGACCTCGGTCAACAGGACGTCTTTTGCTATTTTGCCTATTGCTGTAGTCGGTTCGATGATCATTGTTGCCTGTAAAATATAGATTTAGATTTATTTACAGCCAAATTCATTATTAATCATTTTGTTCATCTATTGGTTAATGTCTACAACGTCTACTACGTCATCTTAAAAGTACAAAATGACTCTAGAAACAATTTACTAATTATTTCTCTAACCTTTTTTAATCCTGCAACCAATGGAATGCACTTGCTTATGTTTACATTTTTTTTAACGCAGAGTTCACTTGTAATTTCATGCAAAGGCTTAAGAATATCCGTTACTTCTTTAAGAGCGTCCACTTCTTCAGCAGTGACCATATTAGGCGTGCGGGCCCTCGTGTTCTTATCCATTTGTAGCTGAAGAATTACTTGTGCAATACATGTAGACAATGTCATAAAACGTTCCAGCATTTCAAAATAAGAGTTCCACCTTGCTCTCACTTCTTGAATCAGCTTTAAGTTTGACTGACCGTTGCTTTTTTGGTAATCTCTCAACTTTTTCGCAGCCACCTCGCTCGTTCGAAAAAACTTTACTATTTTCTTTACCTTTTTTAAAAGATCCTTTAGCGTGCCTCCTTCCGTTTCGTTTTCATCATCGTCGATAGCATCGTCATTGTTATTTTGAATGATCGCTTGACCAATGTTATTGATAGTGTGACCAAAACAGGTGACGTGCTTCGACTCTCCAAATTCTTGTTTCACTGCGCCTTTGATATTGGATCCTCCGTCAGTGACAAATGGTATTATCTGATCATCGCTGATGCCCCAGTTATTAACTATTTCACGAAGTTTTTCCTTAAGGTTTGCTATGTCTTTTTTAAAATTAGCTGGAAAAGCCCCAAGCTCCACACAAACCATATCGTTTTCTGTTAAAATTTATAAAAAAAAATACAATGGAGCGTATTCTTGTTTTCGTACGAATCGAAAATCTTGAAATGGAATTTTCAATAACGTGGATAGGGTTGGAAGCATAATTGACATACCTTTCATCTGATATGTATATCATATACATAATACATACATACTTCGAGAAAAACTAAAAAGACAAAATTATGACCATTTTTTAATAAAAATGTATGTTTTTCTAAAAAAATACGTAATTAACTGTAATAAAAGATATCTTTACCAGAAAGAGTATAAAAATACATTTAATTTGATATATAATTTTATTATTTTAGTTATTGAACATTTTTTATTACTAATCATATATCAAATTGAACGTATTTTTATACTCTTTCTGATAAAGATATCTTTTATTACAGTTAATTACGTATTTTTTTAGAAACACATACATTTTTACTAAAAAATGGTTATAATTTGGTCTTTTTAGTTATTCCCGAAGTATGTATGTATTATATATATGATATACATATCAGATTAAAGGTCTGTTAATTATCTTTCCAACCATATCCACGTTATTGAAAATTCCACTTTAACGCCTTTTAACACACTTTCACTTGCATCAACAATTTTTTATACATTCAGAATAAATGGATGAAGGCCGACCACATCCACTTTTTCTTTTTCTAGCTCAAAAATTATTTTTCGCAGATAAAAAGGAGAACTAACCTTTAACGAAGTGTATAGTTACTCCAACATAACTTTGCATAGTCGAAGAGTTTGTCCATATGACCGATGTCAGTCATACAGATTTCGCCTGACTGAGTTCGTTTTTGACCTTTAATCGGATTGCACTATATTTTGTTTAAATTTTTGACGTCATTGTTTTTTCAGTAGGCACTTTATATATATGTAGGTTGCAACGTTTTGCAGAACTTTAAAAAACCCCTTTTTTCAGGTGTACAAAGTGGCATGTCGTCCACAACTATCATATACATTAACGCATTTGAAATTTCCTTCCCTTTGGTGCTGTTATCTAATATTACAATAATTACAGAACTTTAATAAATTTTAAAAGTTGAGATGTAAAATTTCTTTAATGCATACACACCAGAAAATGATACTGCTCTTTCAAAGGAATTTCGTATTGGGTAAACAGATTTAGACTTCTTTTGATTCGGCTAAAAAATTGTGTGAACAGAAAAGTATCAATATGTATTACAAATGAAACCCTAGGGAACTCATACCTCATTGTCATCATCGTTGTCCACAAGCTCAATGATGCCAGTTTTCTATAAATAAATGGAACAATTTTCGGTATTGAAATATATAAATTAAATTCCTTTAGCTCCATTTTAATTTTGTGTACTTTTTCTACGTGGTTTTTTAACGTGGTTGTGCTGCTGTGGTACTTAAAGCATTTCCCGCACTTTACGCAGATCGCAATTCCTTTTTCTTTTTTATCGTAGTACTGCCACACAATACTTGGGCTCATTGTTAGTAATAATGTATGAAAAATTCAGTAAGCAAACTCAAAGTGTATACGGCGCATAAAATTATCGACTCTGCTGTAAAAAACCAAACTTTTATAACGCTAATAGTATACATTTTCACAATATTCTTACCTGTGTAAAATAAACGCAAGCAAATTTGCAGAATTGAAATGGGGCAAGTTAGGGATGCACAAAAACATCCATGCACAAAAACATCGATACATTGTGTTTAAGCCGCCGCTTAAACTTAATTCAGCGGCCGTGCGGGCATCCTGTGGCCGCAGCAGTGTGAAGTCGAAAAATGATTAACGAGCGCGCACGGCCGCTTCCCATCATCGGGCCAAATGAGAGACCAGTCAGTTCAGCCAAAAACGTCGGACATCGCGCACGCGCCCATTTAGCATTAGCATTTGATGATTCATACAAGAGTTAACTCTAAAAACGCTTTGTAAATTAACTTTAATTGTGGTGCACAAATAAACACAAAAATATTTGAATTTCTTATCGGAAACAAAAACCTTTCCTTTATGCGGAAACAAAGTGTACATTGTGTAAAGAGGTGAGTGCGAAAGGCGACCATTGGAAGTATTCACATTGGAAACATTGATGTTTGCTATTCGAATCATCGAATAAAACCATTGTATTTTCTCTTCAATATACATCGATATATTTCAATTTGACAGCTGATGCGAATGAATGTTCACCAAATATACATTTTGTATTAAATTATTGTATTGTATTCATTGTATTAATGTCTTTTAGATTATAAATATGATTTTGCAGCTTATAAGAATACCAAGAAACCGATTGACCGATTAGAAGAGTATTGCTGACAATTCAAAGACAATTAATTATCTTTACTTTTATATCATCAATAAATCTATTTCACCTTGAGTTTATACTTAAACATTTATCGAAGTTCCGATTTTCAATTTCCTTGTACATTTTTATTAATTCATTCAATGCATCGAAAATATCGATTTTCATATACGGTGCATGAATTTATTTTTATAAATGGGATTTGCAACTATTTAAATCAATAAACATATTTCACCTTGAGTTTATACTTAAACATTTATCGAAGTTCTGATTGTTCAATTTCCTTGCACATTTTTATTAATTCATTCAATGCATCGAAAATATCGATTTTCATAACCGGTGCATGAATTTATATTTATAAATGGGATTTGCAACTTTTAAATCAATAAACATATTTCACTTTGAGTTAATACTTAATAATTTATCTAACAGCCCTATTCCGCCACACTGACAAAACTCACCGCGATGACAATTGATATAAAAATGACAATTGCAGCTTTTTGGTATTCGCAGCAAAATTCAAAAGCTCGAATCATGCCAATTGTCATTTTTATTGTCATGACCTTTTGGGCAGGTGACAAGGCAAAAACATATGTTTGTGTTGGTTTAAAAAGTGCGACGATTTAATAAATTTGTGAAAAAATATAAAAATCAACTAATTTCAATGGCAGAACAAATTTTAGTTATTTGCGCAACCGTGCTTGTGGAAGACGAGCAGCTCCGGATGCTCCCTACAAAACTTCACATAAAATTGCAGCTGCTCCTGCGTCGTCCGCTCATAGTTTGCACGTCTAAAATATTTATAAATGTTATAAATATACGAATTTATCTATTTCACACAAATACTCACTTTTCTGGTGTTTCACCGCTCATATTTTTTGCAAATAATAGCGTTGACCAGCTGTTTCTACAACAATGAACTTTTCACCATGTCATTTTTTGTTAGGAATAGCAACGTGCAACGACAATGACAAAATCACGACAATGAAGGATGATCAATTGTCATTCTATTGCAAAACCGGAATAGGGCTGTAAGTCCGATTGTTCCATTTTCTTGTATGTTTTCAATTTATTCGATGCATCGAAAATATCGATTTTTATATACGATACATCGATGCATTAGAAAAAAGTCGATGTTTTTTTTTTACTTGCATCCCTAAGTCAAACGTGGCGCCATCTAGAGTGACGCCAAATTAACCGCCCTATTCCCACAACACTGACAAAATTCATCATATGACTATTGTCACAATTACTGCGCCTAAAACACAATATAAACATTGTTTCGCCGTTGTCACTTACTCAGTAGCTCATAACCAGGGAACGGATTTTTAGGACCTAAAAACCTATAAAAAAGACAAAATAAAGTAACGAAGTAGGCTGGAAAAGGCAAAATAAAATAGCGAAAAAGGCAGCAAAAGGCACTAGGTATTGGAAAAAAGGCAAAAAAAGGCAAAACAAAATAGCGAAAAAGGCAGGAAAAGGCAAGAAAAAGGTATTGCAAAAAAGGCAAAAT